>NC_051160.1:98845925-98941679 GCF_013339745.2 Dermacentor silvarum
TCAGCAGGGATGATACCATTCTTCACGGGAGCATACCATCCCTTGAGAGAGGAGAGAGAGAGAAAGCGAAGAGAGGAAAGGCAGGGAGGTCAACCATATGAACGTCCGGTTTGCTACCCTACATAAGGGGTAAAGGAAAGGGAGAATAAAAAGAGGAAAAGAGGAAGAGGGTGAGCATTGTGTGGGCAGCGAAGCACCATGACACCAAAGTCAAGACCCATAGCTGGTGATGTGCGTTGAAGACATCTTGGGATGTGCGTTGAAGACAGCGTTGAAGACATCAGTGGTCGTTGCGTGAATAGAAGGCTGCGGGTGAGCCATGGGGTTTACTCGAGACTTGCAAGCACTGGATTAAGAGCATCCAGTACTTGCACTGCACTTCGCGCTGACGGAGTATGCTGCTTGCTTAAGAGTATTTATAAGAGACCGAAGCATCACGACGACTTGCCGGTCTTCTTCGGGCAATTTATCGGTAGTCGGCATTGTGGACTCTACCGCGGTGCACTGTATCCTTTGATGTGACTGTGGTGCCGGCTGTGGCATCGGTTGTGGCTCCAGCTGTGGCCTCGGCTGTGGCTTCAACTGTGGCGTCGGCTGTGGCCATGGCTGTCGGCTTTGGCTGTGGCTTCAGCTGGGGCATTTGCTGTGGTTTCGGTTGTGGCTTCTGCTGTGGCGGTGGCTGTAGCTTTGGTAGCGCGGGCCAGGATTCAGTATTGGTGTTCTCCGGCATGACCTAGTCAGAGTTAGACTCGACTCCGCCAGGCCAAGGGGGCAGAGGTGGAGGAGTTGTCGGATATGCCGCGCTTTTCGTAGAGGAATCGTCGTTCTTTGAAGTCGGACGGCGTCGGGAGCGTCGCTTTCTAATGGCCGCAACAGCTTTCCGACGAGACGCACGGAGCCCACGATTACGGAGTTTCTCAAGGACCATGTCCAATTTCGAAACGATAAAATGCAAATACTCAATGCTCGAACCAATAATGCAAAGTGAGTATCCATGGCAGATGGCTGACTAATGGAGTAGCACACGAGGAATAAGGATTATAAACAGGGATAAGCTGCCTCAGAAAGGCTGGCCAACGTTTCGATAGGAGGACCTATCTTCGTCAAAGGCGGCCTCGTCATCCTCGTCGGGTTAGTTTTAGAGGGTTAGTGGAGTGACGTCACGTCGATGTCCGCTGTGGCTGGCTGTAAAGGGAGAGACTGAAAAGAAAATGAGCGCCTGCGCTTGACTGGCTAGGCGCGGTTTCTAAGACGAGGGGACAAGAGCGGGAGAGCGAGAAAGTGGCAAAAAAATTATAAAGAAGGAAAAAAACCGTCAGAGGGGGTTGAGGGAGCGAAAGGCGAGTGAGCGTTCGGAGGAGTCGTGGTCGGCGTGCGTTTGGGGTCCCTGAAGAGCCGGTCAGTGTGCAGGTGCACCCCCCTCTGACGGTTTTTTTTCCTTTTTTATAATTTTTTTGCCACTTTCTCGCTCTCCCGCTTTTGTCCCCTCGTCTTAGAAACCGCGCCTAGCCAGTCAAGCGCAGGCGCTTATTTTCTTTTCAGTCTCTCCCTTTACAGCCAGCCACAGCGGACATCGACGTGACGTCATTCCAATAACCCTTTAAAACTAACCCGCCGAGGATGACGAGGCCGCCTTTGACGAAGATAGGTCCTCCTATCGAAACGTTGGCCAGCCTTTCTGAGGCACCTTATCCCTGTTTATAATCCTTATTCCTCGTATCCATGACAGATGTAACCCTTGGCTACACAGAGCAAAATACGAAAGCTATGAAGGCCTCAGTTCACTAGCTAATGTTTCGCCAAGAGCACTCGTCGAAACCTCCGGCCAGTCCAGCCCTTGAGAGATTTTATTTCACTTACCGTCTGCCTGCTGCAGCTGCAGCGACATAAAGCATGTGCTGACTGAGATTTTTTGTACTACTATACTTTGTGCGCAAAACATAGTGAAAAAAAAGCATTTCACGTTTCTCACTTTTATTGCACAACCGAACAAAATGCCTTTACCCTAAAGGTACATAGTGGTATATGAAATTGACAATGTTATAAAAAAATTAAGAGTTAACATGTCATTTGTTCACTAGTTCTGCTGCTTCATGTGTGCACAACGCTGAAAGCAGTCACACTAGAAAAGTAAGTTTGTAAATTCATGCAGCATTTGAGAAGCTGCAGAAGAAGGGTATGTTGTTCGCAAATATTAGGCAAAAAATTTTCTGATGAAGTCAGCAAATTTTCAGGCACAAGTTGGAATCAGCTAGCGAAAAACACGGGTAATTGGAGGTCACAGGGCCTTCGTCCTGCAGTGGACGTAAAAATAGGCTGAGGATGATGAAGCTAAACAATAAGCTGCTGCTTGCTGGAACTGTTATTCTGAACTAAAACTAGCGCTTCCAAAGCAGGTTCAAATGCAATCACAGTCAGAGGCGATATGACAGACTTCAAAACATAAGTGCCTAATGGCAATGACATCAAATACCAAAAATCTCATGCAAAACAGGATTGCATAATATAAGAGTGGAAAACAAAAGAGTCATTCACGTGTACACAAAATGCACTGACAAGTAAAGGCAGGTGACTACGCATAACTCACAAATGTTCCCAATACATTGCCTTTTTTCTCATCTACATCAAACTGCTCAACGCAGTCCCTTAATTTTATACACACAAAAAACAAAAACAGGCTCTTTTTCCACTGTACAGCATCATTCATCTATTTGCGACGCTCCAGAACATGCTCGGCTCACCTATTTCAAGCTCATGTACGTGACACAACGCAGCACGATACAGAAGTTTGCTGCTGGAACATCATAGGTGACCTAAGCTGCATGGAAACGGCACCAACAGTGTGCGAAAATTGGTCAATGCCTGTGTGCCCTGCGATATCAGTGCACTATAAAGAACCACAATGAAATAAGAACTAATCCGGAGTCCACCAATACGGTTCTCTCAAAAACCACGTCCAATTTCAAAACAATAGAATGCAAATACTCAATGCTCGAACAAAAATGCAAAGTGAGTATCCATGGCAGATGTAACCCTTGGCAACACAGAGCAAAATACGAAAGCTATGAAGGCCTCAGTCCACTAGCTAATGTTTCGCCAAGAGCACTTGTCGAAACCCCCGGCCAGTCCAGACGAAGACAAGTCCTATTATCGAAATGGTGGCTAGCGCACTGATGCTTCCCCATCAACCGTTCATTTCGTTTTTGTGTAATCCAGGGTGAGGCCAATGAAGTCGATTGTTCATTATGCAGAGATGACAGATGACTGTTGCTGTTCTTTGCGCTTAATTATTGGGAGCTGGAGGTTAGCTAGCACACAGCAGACATGAGACATCCGTCATGCATGGGATAAGCTCAGTTGGTACTTTGTTGTTCAATACATTATATATTTTAATCCTCTGAATCATTCGTTCGACATGTATCCGCACTTGAGCGATATTGTAAGTGTCCCTAACCTCCTCTGGCATAAACTGAGAGGCATGGAGAAATGGAGGCATAACAAGAACAGCATTCTGGTTTCCTAAAACTGTCTGGATGCCTGGAAATCCCTTATCGGCAATAACTGTATCCCCAGGTTGAACAAGATTGAGGAAACCAGAATCAACTGTAATGTGGGCATCAGACAGTCTACCACCATAGCTTTTGAACAAAAAAAAAATCATCCCTCCAGGTGTCACAGCCACCAAAAACTTCAGCGTATATGCGCCTTTGTAATTTGAGTACAAGACTCGTTCTTGTTGCACAGTTGGTGGCTGCTCTGTACATATTTCTGTGCAGAAATAATCATAGTGCAGCTAGTATAACGCACCTTAAAACTGTCTGGCATCGTGGCCTGTATCACTCTTGATGGGGGGGGGGGGGGGGGAATCCATTGTTTATTGCCACAGTAAGCGTCTTGAGAACACTCTTGAAATGCCATGATGCTGACGTTTCGCTTATCGAGAAGCGAATAGCCAGTGATGAGTAGCTGATTCCAAGCTTTAACTTCATAAAAAACAAAAAAAGCCTATTCTCAGCAGTGACTTCACATTTTCGCTCTGATGAAGGTGGTAGCATGCTCAGAAGCATTGCAAACACGTTTTTGCTGACACTGCACAGGTCTTGCAATGCATTTGCAGATTTAGCGATGCTGTCATAGCCGGAAAAGTAGCTGGTTCTGTGGTCAGAGACACTATGTCTGCTACTGACATCTGGCTTGTGTTGCACACTGTTGTCGCATGTCTCAAGATGTGTCACTTGAGTTGATGTCTCTGACTCATTATTGAAGCACATGAATACCGAGAAATTTATGCTTGACACGCGTGTGTCTTCAGTTTGAGTTTCCAGCGTAAAAAAAATTAAATTAATTAAATTATGGGGTTTTACGTGCCAAAACCAGTTCTGATTATGAGGCACGCCGTAGTGGAGGACTCCGGAAATTTGGACCACCTGGGGTTCTTTAACGTGCACCTAAATCCAGCGTAAAAGTGCAGTAAGAAAGAATAAATACATCCATGTTGGGTTACAGTGGCAACCTCATTTTCATCAGTCATAACACAGAAATTTATCGATGATAAACAAACATTTCAAACTACTCGCTCCAGAAAAATGCTGTCACATTTTGTGCATCAAGTGCTGCACTGAAAAAATTAGAAGGGAATGCGCAATAAGAGTACAACACTGCTAACTTGCTGCCTATGCTACACAGGGAGGCGTAGCTGAGCATAGTATAAGAGCGAAGAACATATTTAGCTGTAAAATTTCAGGCATTCAACTTCAGTTCCCGAAATTTTCAGGAGCTTACCACTGATTTTACTGCAGTGCAAAGCTCAACAGCGACAATAGATCCAAGCCCTCTATCGAGCTCCGCTCGTACTACAGGTCTGTACTAGTTGCTAGATCGAGTGCGGTAAGGCTGCTGGTACCAATGGCTCCTGTCTCAGCTGCGTAGGGAGAAGCTGGTCCAGGGGAATCAGCTGATGCAGGAGTATCTGGTGATGCAGATGACCCAGAGTGCCGCTGCTTCCACCTGCACGTTTAACAGAAGCTTGAATGTCACTGCTTCTTGTAAGCACACATGGATTTCTTTTGGGCACATCTACATGCATGCATTCACATTTATTTGTAGAGACCAACCGCATTATGGTGAAGCTAAATGAGAAAAGATGTAACATATTCAAGAGTCCCAGCTTTTGATGCAAACAAGCGCAAGTAGCACATCAGAGAGAAGCTTACCTATTAAATATAGGCAGCTGAGCAGTAGATGAAGTGTACCTCTTCTTGTACACGGTCGGGAATATTGTTGGTACATAACCTGGGTGGCTTTCAATTGTGCTTTTCTCGCCATTCACAAAATGTTTGGAACACACCCTCGAATCTCGATTAGGCTGCCAGCTAGAGGAGTCCTCATAACTGAAATGAGTAAAACGAGTAATTACCGTCGATGTGATGCAACAGGTGTAGCAGTGTCAATCAGTGAAAGGTTCATGATTAAAACAGCAGGAAAACACGCTGCACTTTAAAATGTCTAAGTATGAGTAACCTCCCACACTTAATACACACTGTTATCTCCCCTGCTTGAGTGCGGCAATAAATTTTGGTCATTTTTACTGTACATTAGATTATGCACTAATACAACAGTTCGGGATAAACAGCCTTATAGAACAGCGCAAAGTGCTAAGCGGTCAGGTAACGCTCATGACATCACAGGACCCTTGGCGTTTCTTGTCCGCTGGCGTCAACCATGACAACACCGCGAAGATTATGTAACATCGAAACAAAATAAAACACGACCATAACGGAGGACTGCTTCCGGTGAACATGCCGTTTCTCATTCCTTGCAATGAACACGGCTACGAGTAGTTTCATCGTCATTCTCAAAAAACAAATGCCACAAGACGGGAGAGCACAGCGCGTCGCAAACTAGTGCCAAATATCGTATTGCGTGTCATTTATTTCGTCAGGACGATTTCCGCAATTTTAAACCAAAAATATGCAAAAATATTATCAACCTACAAACCGTGAAATATTGATCAAACAATAAACTGTGACTTTACGCGATCAGCCTCGTAAAAACTACCGTTCACTGTTACCCGATTGCTGCTAACTGAAAAATGAACCTCGTCCTTGGCTGCTTTGGTAACGTGCAGCGATTTCTGTTTACAAATAGGAATTCACTCACTTGACTCGTCGCACGGCGATAATCCATTTCTGCCTTCGTGACTTCTCCCAAGGCTTCGACGGAAAACTGTACAGCCTCACGCTTGGCGTCCCTTCGCGACTGTGGCAGTCTTTGACAGAGCAGGTACCTGCGCCCGCTTTTCTTCTTCACAGGCGTGCGACCGCACGATTCTGATGACGCCCTCGGATCTTAAACTACAGAAAACAGGCGCAGGTATTTCCGACGCGAAAGACAAAAGCTCAAAAAGACCACGCTATACACACGCTAAGCAATGGCAGCAAAGTAGGGCCCGCGCGCGCGAATGCCTTCAAGCTTCTTGCTTGGGCCGCCAGATGGCGCGGCCTATTCTTCAAACGGCATAGCATGGTGCCTATGGCCGCATTCAATCGCAAAAATATTAATACTTACTACATTTGGGCAGAAAATATGGGTATCGTTTGAATGTACGTTGTCTGAGGAATACGGTGATACTATACTTATATGCTACTAGCGTTTATAATGGCAGATGACAACAGATTTTGAGCGGAGTTATTCATTTATGAAAATAGCTTTCTTTGTTTACATTCGTGGGGTTATTTTTTCTTCGATCGTACCAATTAATTGATGCTCTTTACTGCAAACTATTGATTGCTGTAGTTCCCCCTCTTTACCTCGGATTCTACTTTGATAGTAATTACCGCGTAATAATGAAGTTATTACCGATGTGAGCGGATTTTATATGCCCTTCTTGCGTGTTTATAATGAGCTGCGAATGACGTGCAAAATAAATCGCTAATAACTTTCGATCTAGGTGGGCTATCGAGATGATTTTTGTTTTGCCGTGAGAACCTTGGTACAGCAATGTAAAACAAGGAAGTTGCAATATTACACCGGGCAGGCCACAACCATCGTTTATTTCCACAACGGTGTTTTCGATAAACAAGCAGCGATTTGTCATCGTTCTTATTTAAAATGGCTATTTTATAAAAAGCGTTTAGGCTATGTGTGTAGCTGGAAATGTTTTGAAGTTGGCCCACATGCTCCATTAACAGTCTTTAGCAACGTCATAACGCGAGAATTGGTCATTCACGAAAAAAAAAGATAGATTCGCGCCTAACGCTTCAATTATACAAAATTCACGGAGTTACTAAAGTCGTTTTCCTGAATCGACCCATGAGACGAGAATCATGGCTAAGGTCGTCGTCATTAGCAACATAATACGATTTGTTGCTTAACGAAACGGGGATCAAATGTCATCATCAAATTTGTTTTATTATAGGATGTTTTACCAGCTGCCGATATTGCCCAATAAGATGAGTCTTGTCAGATAAAAGTGTGAGTTGGACTACAGATTCGCATCGTGGGCACACGAGCTTGCATCAGTTGTGAGAATTGAAATTAGTGTACCGCGCATTTTTTTTTGCTTGGATGTTAGCACTGCGAGAAAGGCTAATAAACATACCCATAGCTCTGCAGTGTTTCTTTACCCTTTCTGTAATGTAATGAGTGTATTGCGAACTTTCATAGGCTGTACGATCGAAGTACCGAATAAAACCGTAACGGCGTATCAGAAAGAATCTAAGGACTGTTCGAAACAAATGATTCACAAAACACTCGCACAGTTTTACTCAATCACAATGTACTCATTCCTTAGCGTATCCCCATAAATTGCAATTGTTGCACTTTTTCGTACACAAATGGAATATTCCGAGACAATGTTTCGAAGCGCCCCCAAAGAAATAAAACATACAGAAGAATTGTGTAAGCTGATAATCTGCCTAAGGCTGCAATTATTGCGTCCAGCTCGTTTCAATACGCGTGCTGTCTGGTTCTTCAATAAAGTTCGTCAGCGGAAGGTCATCAAACAACCAATCAGAGACACCACTAGGGGCATTGAATTACGAAGCTTCGCTGCTTGTGTCAACAAATGAGTCTGTCTATTGTTCATTGGAGGTTACCAGAAATTCAGCGCTGTAAACGAAACATACATAAAACCGATAACATTGTACCCGTTGCTCAACGAAGTCGTTAAATGCAATAGAGAAGTATATCCGCTAATTGGCAGCTAGAACATATCACATTTCGCTTGATACTCCCGCGTCACACAAAGTCACTCTATATTGAATGGTAAACTTTTCTTAACTGCGGTAACCCACATGGACAAACATCGAGGCAGACCAGAGGTGCGCACACTCGCAACTGAGTGTTTAATGGGTGCATGTCAACCAACTAGCCTGACTTGGAGCTATATACTGAAGTTGACGTCGGCAATTTTGTAGAATATTCTTTTCCCCATTTGAACTATGTGTGGGTTCCTTGCTATCAAATGCTGCCGCTGTGATGAACACATGAGCATGCGTTGGCTGAGGTAGCCTAAAATACCCACTTTATTGCGACACTCTATCAAGTAGCAATGACACCTAAAAAGCGAGTTCTACCCTCTTTGGTTTTTTACTAAGCGAAATTCCTGTGAAAAGCGGCTGTTTTAGAACAGCTGCAGCGAGCGATGTCAAGCGCTCAAGCTGCGGCTGAAGTTTAAAATACTCATGCGTGCATTGAACAGTTCATAAAATTCTTCGCCTATCTTGGTCTCCCGCATGTGACACCGCTGACATTAAAGACGCTACAGCTGTTACTTTTTTCATAAGAGCGATCCTCGGGGGGTTTCAAGCAGGAAGCAAACGTCCGTGCTCTTTGACGTCCGGTTGCTAAAGCCTGCTCAGACCTCATATGTTGAATGGGGGCATCGGCTCAAGTTCGGGCACTAAGCACAAAGGTTACTGTCTCTTTCAACCTCTTCCTTAACTTAATGAAGGGCAGATTTCAACAGAATTTCTGAGCTGCAATGCCAGTCTACACATTGTGTACGAACTTTAATCTCTGCATCTATACTGTCAATAAAATCTCTGTCTCTCATTGAATCAGATTCGCAAACCTCTTTTATTTGTGCAGGTAAAATATGCTAACAGATATCGCCAACATTCTCGGTTAATGACAGTGTTCATAGCTTCACTGGGGCCTCATTCTCCATCGCGTGGCAGTCGTTATCGAAGACAAGTCATCTGCCTCCGGCTACATGTTTCTTTCAGGCCTTCGTCACTAATACGATGACATATTGACATGTTGCACTGTTAGAAATCGAGCCCTTGGAAAGCTCTCCGCTTCTGACGTCACACCCAACACGGTGAACTCATTTTTTCCTATTCAGCTCCTTTCTCCGGAGCATATAAAATCTTCTCAGCCGAGAACGAACGCCTTTCACCAGATTACTAAATATAAACAAGTCGATTGCAGTAGAAGACGAACGTGCTCTATTCGTCAGCGCGCTGTGGTTATCATTACATGATGACAAATTATGATTACAAATTATGATGACGTCATTCCATGATGACAAATTATCATTCCATGATGACAGACCAACAAGCCCACATCGCCACTCTCGTGGTTAAAGCATTCTCGTCTTTAGGTTGATTCTCCGCATCCCAAATGCGTAAAAAGTAATGTTTGGTGCTAGAACTGTTCTAGGAGAACCACGATAAACCAACGCATTCCTCCAACTCACAAATTCATAACTGTATTTGGCAGTTGAGGAATACCGAAATCTAAGAGATATACAGGTTTGTTTTTCAATTGTCCTGTAGATCCTTTTTGTACAAAAATAATATTCTTTCAGCACCCAGGACTCACATCACACAAAAATTGGCGATAATAAACACAAATGTCCAGACGTGTGCTCAGAAAAAGCTTTTGTAATATTCCTTGTTTCAAAGGCGCTCACCCGAATGCATAACGCAAGCAGTAACCTTTCGCTCTGCAGCTTGACCTGGAGCGGTCAGGTCCCAGGGAGAAACAAAGCCACATAGCGAATAACAAAATGTGAAATTTTTTGCTTAGTTCATCGAATCAATGAAACTGGAGGTGAAGGCTTCGTGCTGAGTGCTAAAGTCTTTGACGCACGTCATTCTATTATAAGTTATTGGTGCATATCTATCTAATAACTCTCGTCGAATGAATCGAATCGTGACCGTGCATGTTTGCGATAGCGACGTGTCTAGGCTCGCTGGGTTCAGAGAAAATCACTCTGAAGAGGAGACCAGTCTGGCGGAGCTCTCGTAGGGAGCATACGCATCTCACATGCGCTCCGCACTTTTCGATCTTTTTCCGCAACCGACTCGCACAGCTTCACCAAATTTACTAAGGACTTTCCCTGTGTGTTTCGACACCCATACGGACCATTTGGAGGAAGCGGCACTGAGATTCTTCGGCGATTTTCGCTGTTTTCGGTAGGTGCCACGCCACCTCACAGCTACGCCGAACCCGGGCCTAGCGCGACAACGAAGATGCCGTTGCTCGCCCGCTCGGCGCAGCCAGCGTCTCCGAGCAAGCAATGATGAGTTACACCGTCGAAGGCGAAGATGTCGACCCCGCGGAGCTGCGTGATGGTACGTGGCAGCACCCGAAATGTCCGGCCGACCCGCTAGACCTCAAAAAGCGCTTAGGTCGCAAGAAAATCGACCCCACCGAGCTGACCGAGGAACTACGGCCTCGCCGGTGCTTCGGCTGCCTCCAAGAATAAGTCGCGCCCGCCGCAGCTACCGCGACGGAAGCCCATGCCTCAACTGCCCGAGGAGGACTATAAAATTTTGTTGCGACCCAAGTGTGCCGTGAATCTGAGCAACATTGGACTTATCGCGCTCTTCGAGGCAATCTACGCGACATCCAAAATCAACCAGGCGCAAGCCGAGCAAGCCGACCAGGTGAGAGTGCACCCGATCAAAAACACCATCACCATTAGTTTAGTACACCCGATAGAACGCGGGCGGAAGCTTATCGGACTCTTGCATTTTTACGCTGTGAAGAGCATAACATCGACATACCGGTATCGGCGTACGTACCGGCTCCGGACGACTCCATACGGGGACTGGTCTACAGAGCCTATACTAACAAAACGGACCAAGCCATTCACGATGAAATAGCAAACAAGAACCCGCAATTACCTATTGTGAATGCAAGAAGACTCGCTAATTCAAAACACTTTGTGATCACCTTCGCCGGCCGAGACTTACCGTCCTTGATACGTTATAGGTGTTTCACTCTAAACGTGTACCCCTTCAGGGAGAGGCCGGAAGCTTGCTTCAATTGTCGGAAATTAGGACATCGCTCCGACGTATGTCCAAAACCCCGACCAGAAATCCCCAGATGCCGAAGGTGCGGGGAAGAGCACGCAGCTCCACCGGAAGGAGAGAAACCGACGTGCATTCCACTCTGCGTCGTTTGTAATGGGACACACCCAACGGGTAGTCGAAACTGCAAACGGCGCTTCATACAACCAAAACATAACAAGCAAACACGTCAAAAAGCGACAATCAGACCACCGGAGAGACCAGGCGTTCCCACTCAAGAGCGAGAACCCAAGGCGTCTTTCGAGACCGCTCCTAGTCATTCCCTCCTCGGCACAGCAGAGAGATTGACCAGTCCACCTCCAGAGGAAACACCTCCCAGCAAGACGAACGTGCCAATCACGTAGCCTGGGGAAGCGGTAAACCTAACCTCCGCGACAAAACAACACCGCAAGTAACCACCGCATTAGGGACACCGCCCGAGCAGCAATCACGAAACGAACGGACAACGACGCAGACAAGGGAAGAACGTTCCGGCTACAAGACCAGCCAAGCTGCCCGAGAAGAGGGCACCCCCACAAGGCCCCAGCAAAGCAAACCACAACAGCAACAGGACCAACAGGTGAGGGAGCTGGCAGATAAAATTTCTAAAACAACAATTGGCTGCCGCTAATGATAAAATTCGACTACTCGAAAACAAACCAACCCCAATTAGTAACTCGCAGAATCTCTGTGCAAACAGAGCAGTGGTTTGCGCTCCGAGTGAGGCAGAAAATATGGAAACTGTCGTAAATGAAGACGAAAAACGGAAAGCAGCTAACCCAACAGAATCGACAGGTGATAAGAAAGGTAAATCGGAAGGGATAGATGCGCGCGTAGCTCAACTAGAAACCGCATTTCAGCACATTCTAAATAACATGAGCAATTTAACCGAGCAAATTAAGCAACAAACCGAAAACATTGTTATCCTGAGCACGACAGTGCAGGCACTTGCTACCCATACAGGCCTTGACATGGCACGTAAGCCACCAGCAAATCCCTTGCAACTGTCGGGAGACAATGACTCATCTAAAGCTTCGATGTCAAAGGCTCGACACCCGGCAGGGGGACAAATCAGATCGCACAGCGTCGGCGCGGCGTGGCTAGATCCTCACAGGCGTTCGTGATGACTGGAGCACCTATAATTTTAGTGGCAATAGGAACGCCGAGCCCTAGCATTCAGCAATTCAAGATTCGCAAGAAAAACCCGACGTTTTGGCACTCCAAGAAATTGGCATTGCAGCCAAATTAACAGGCTATGCAACCTACACGGAAGTTCTTCGATGCGGCGCTCATGGCGCTCATGGTGCATAGAAATCTTACAGCAATTCAAATAGACTTGGAATGTGACGAGGTAGCGTACACATTCATTGAAATTCTACCTAATAAAAGAGCAGATCAATTTCTTTTCGTTCTAAATTTGTATAGCCCCCCAAAAGACAAAAGTCCATCCGCATCCAAATTCATGATCAACGCCTATAAGCACGCCCATAAAGCACCACTCGTTGTGCTGGGCGATTTTGAACGCCCGGCACTCAGCCTGGGGCTACCCAAAAGGGGAAAATAAAGGCAACAAGATTTGGGAAACAGCACAAGGCTATGGTTTCACCCTTGTAAACGACCCGGAGCGCCCCACATGCATTGGCAATAGTGTGAGTCGAAACGCGCCCCCCCCCCCCCCCCGACTCAGCCTTCGTCAAAAACATTGCAAAAACCACATGGGAGAATACTGAAATGAACGTGGGAAGTGATGACTACATTCTAACTATGACGGCCTTTTTAAAGGGCTACAGGAAACGCAAACTTCCTATCCTGCATGCCAGGTGGGACGCTTTTCGTCAAGTTCGCGATAAACGAACTCCTGCACCCATCACTAACCTCGAAGAGCTCGAAGAATGGGTCGATACCATACTTCACGACGCCAATAATGCAACCATAGAGACGGAAACGGAAGATGGCGGCCCCACTCCGGACTCTAGACTAATCCACTTATGGCAAGCATATAAGAGCATACAAAAGCGATGGTCGCCACAAAAACATAAAAAAATCTTTCGCAAAAAGCTCGTAAAGTTAGGAAGGGAATTTGAACAGCATTCCCCAGTTCCTTAGTCAGGAACACTGGCATCAGCTTTGCGATCGAAAGAACGGATAAACGGACAGTTGGGCAATAAAAACACATGGTTCCTGCTTAGGCACTTAATCGACCCTAATCAAGCCAAGTCTGCATCGCGGAAAAACATGCAAAGATTTATCCATTCCTTCCCCGGAGATGACGACACTCTCATTAAAGAGTGGAAAGATCGCTACTTCAACGTCGACAAAGACTTCCCAGTCTCAAATACCTACACAGGGAAAGAAAATGAAGCCCTCGATAAAGACATTGAGGAGGCTGAAGTCCGAGCTCTTCTTAATAGCAGAAAGACTACCGCTGCAGCCAGTAAAGACGGGGTCAAAAATAAGATGCTCAGAAACCTAGATGACCATTCAATCATAGAAATTGCGAAGTTCTTCAACATTCATTGGAAAGCTGGCACCATCCCTCGTAGCTGGAAGCACGCGAAAGTCATTTTTATACCCAAACCGGGCAAAAAGCTCGAGTTAGGAAACTTAAGACCAATTTCCTTGACCTCTTGCTTAGGAAAAGTCATGGAGCATGTTATACTCAGAAGGCTAAACGAATACGCTGAGACGGAGGGGCTATTCCCTTACACGATGGTGGGATTTAGGCCCAATCTTTCCACACAGGACATCATGTGGCAATTACAGCATGACATCCTGCAGCCAGGCCCTATCAGAGCCACAAGGACCATACTAGCGCTAGACGTAAGCAAGGCCTTTGACGGCGTTACGCATCGTTCAATTCTAACTAACCTGAACCAGATGAACGTAGGGAAGCGCAGTTTCGCATATGTCTCAAACTTCCTCAGGGAAAGAACTGCAGAAATTCATCTGGGCGACCTTAAGAGCGAACGTTTCACCTTAGGAACACGAGGAACCCTGCAGGGAGCAGTTCTCTCACCTTTCCTTTTTAACATTACCATGAGAAACTTGTCACCCCTCTTAGGTGCAATACCCCACGTTAGCCATTCAATATATGCAGACGACATAACAATCTGGACACACACTGGCTCAGATGGCGAAATCACAAAGGCCCTGCAATGGCTGCAGGCACGGTCCAAAATTATGTTAAAGTAAACGGGCTAACATGCTCTGCCAAGAAATCCGAACTACTGATTATCAGAAACAGAAAACACAAAACAGACAGCCAACAGCAGGCCTCCACAATAGCGGTTCGAGTGGAGTCTGGCCCGCTCCCGCCTGTGCTGACCATCCGGGTGCTGGGAATGCTCATACAACACAACACCCGCAACGCACAGGCTATAGCCGCGCTGCAATCCACGATCCGACAAATGTGCGGATTGTTAAAAAGAATCGCAACAAAACACACAGGCATGAGGGAAGAGGACCTATGTCGGCTAATTCAGGCCTTTCTGATCAGTCGCATAGTGTATTCCCTCCCTTACTACCACCTAAGGCGAGCGGATAGGGACAAAATTAACGCCTTAACCCGTCTAGCATACAATCCAGCGTTGGGGCTACCCAAATATACTAATTCGGACAAACTATTGAGGTTAGGAATACACAACACTATAGAAGAACTAATCAAGGCGCACAAAACGGCCCAGATTTTCCGCCTGTCTGGTGCACAGGCCGGAAGGTACATTAGACAAGCTGGGCCTGAATCCCACAATCGGCTCCGTGGGACGAACCCCCTTGCCAAAAATCACAAGGCGGCAGCTCATCATTAAACCTATTCCTAAAAACATGCTCAGAGGAAGGCACGACAACCTTTGTACAGCCAGGGCAAAGCAGATGTGGGATAAGTATAAGGACGAAGTATAAGGACTCTGTTGCCTATGTGGATGCGGCGGCGCAGGGTAACCAAAATACGTTGTGAGCGTAGTGAGCGGGAGCGGCGCCGCATTTTAAACGCGGCTACGGTGGAGGCCTTCTCCGCCCTTGAGGCGGAGGAGACAGCTGTCGCTCTAGCCATCACGAACGACCTCGTTCATACAATCGTTAGCGATTCCAAAAGCGCGATCTTAAATTACAGTAAAAGCACTGTTAACAAAACTACGCAGCAAATCTTAAACAATTATTACCACACTTTTTATCAAGCGGACAGACTTATTAATCTAGTATGGGTCCCCGCCCACTTCGGAAATCCTGGGAACGAGGAGGTGCACCGCATCGCCCGAGGGTTAACGAGCCGGGAGGCGCGCCGCTCTGACTAGGATCCTCTGAGTGAGGTGGTGACCGCATATAATGAAATAACAAACTTGTATAAAGAAAGGAGGCGCACTTACCCGGCGCCTCATCGGGACCTTACCAGAGCGCAGGCCACCGTCCTTCGCCAGCTTCGGGCAGACTCTTTTCTGAGTCCGCGATTATCATTAAAGGCGATTATCACAAATGGAGAATTTAACCCCATATGTCAAAATTGTAACATGAACGAATTGGCAACACAAGACCACATTCTTTGGGGATGTAGGGGTTTTCCTCCCCCAAATACGCTCTTGCCAGCCCCCTCCAAACTTACCTGGGAGACCTTACTTAGGACTGCCGCCTACCTCAGGGAACAACTGAAAATCGTCACTTGGGCCGAGGGAGTCGCCCCCAACAGGGGCCACCCTGAGACCCCACCATGATTTTCAATAAAGATGTTGCAACCACCACCACCACTCTGAAGAGGAAGTCCGTCCTCCCCAATGCTGCTCAGTGTTGAACGATGCGTTTGTTTCTTTTTTTTAATAAATATGCGCCCGTTTCTTTCCCATGTTTTCGCGGCCAAAGCTTTCTTCCTATGGATCCGATATTTATTGATTCTCCGGGAATTGCTGAACTTATTAGTAATCTTAAAGGTTCATCGTCATGTGGCTGTGATTAAATTACGTCAAACATACTGAAATTGATGGAAGCGTACTCCTCTGTTATCCTTTCCAATAATGTTGCTCAATCTTTAGAGTGCTCCACAATTCCCGGTGATTAAAACGTAGGGAAGGTGTATCCCTTCCATAAGTCAGGTAATGTACATCTTCCAGATAATTACACACTCATATCACTTACAAGCATCCACGTAAGCTTCTTGAGCACGTTATTTATTATCATTTAATCGAATTTCTTGAAGACAGCTATTTCGTCACTAACTGCCCGCATGGTATCAGGAAAATTTTTTCCTGTGAAACGTAGCTATTATCGTTTAATAATGATCTCTTTATACATAATGACACCTGCTCTGACATAGATTAGGTATTCTTGGATTTCGCTAAAGCTTTTAACGGGGTGGCGCATGACTTACTTCTTCATAAATAAGCAAACTTAACATAGACATCAAGGTATTCCACTGGAATAAAGATGTTCATTCTGACCGCACCCAGTTTGTCATTGCTAAATGTTCTTCAACACTTTCTTCTTTCTCATCCGGCGTTCCACAAGGATCTGTGTAGGGACCTCTGCTCTTTCTCATTTACATTAACGACCTCCCTGACTGTATCACGTTTTCATCACTAAAGCTTTTCCCGACAATTGCGTCCTCTATAAAAAACTAGCCAAACCACTGATCAGCAGAAGTTTCCAGAAGATCTTTACCAATTGTCCTTATGGTGCAATAAATGTATGATGCGACTAAACATCAGGAAATGCAAAAGCAAGCGAATAACTACACGGGGCCACACTACTGGCAGCGCACTATTTTCTTGGCGGTATCCTACTAGATCTTGTGAATTCTTACAAGTACCTTGGTATCCACAGCAGTTGCGATCGTTCTTGGCGCATACATGTTGAGTATGCTACTAACAACGCGAACCGCATGCTGGCGCAACTTACCCAGTAATTTTTCACGATCACCTTCGTCAATCAAGCCACACACACACACACACATATATATATATAATATATATAATATATATATATATATATAGAATGCTTGTCCGCCCTAAATTAGATCACGCATGCTCTGTCTGGGACCCCAAAAACACTACGCTGTCAGCAACTATTGAATCCGCCCAGAACCGCACAGCTCGTTTCGTTCTATCAAATTACTCTCGGCATGCCAGCGTATCATCAATTAAAGCAACACTTCCCTTATCTTAACTATCTTTGCGCCGTAGATGCTTTCGCCCTTCATTGTTACAGAAAATCTATCATTATAATCCGATTCTAAAAGACGCTCTTTTTTCATCTCCCGTCTACGTATTATCGCGTTCAAACCATAACTGCAAAGTTGGTGTGCCATCCTGTCGGACTAATATCTACAGCGAATCTTTCATTCCGAAGACTACCAAAGAATGGAAACACCTTCCCGCTTCTATCGCCGCCATCACCGACACCGACAGCTTCAAGACTGCTATTCATGAAGCCTTGTGTTAACATGTTATCTTTTTTTTACCTATTATAACTGTATTTTTCTTCTCTTACTCTGCAAACATATGTAATTTTCCACGGCTTGCTGTAATGCCCTCGGACCTTGGAAGTATGCTTAATAAATAAATAAATAAATAAATAAATAAATAAATAAATAAATAAATAAATAAATAAATAAATAAATAAATAAATAAATAAATAAATATAGACAAAGGCCGGTTTCGGTTGGTCTTCTGGTACCTTGGGGACTTGCCAACAGCCGCTGCGTAAGTGGATATACGAGAAGAACTCCGCGCCTTGGAGGCAGTCAAGGCGTTGTCAATTCTCGGAAGAGGGTAAACATCTTTACGTGTTATGGTGTTAACGGCTCGCGCATCCTCGGACAACTGGCAATGTGGCTGCAGCCGGGCATTCCTCTACACTGCGTAATAAGTTGCATGCAAACATAGGGTTGTGGCCTAGTTATTAAGGCATCGGGCTGCAACGCTAGGGGGGCCAAAGTTCGAATCCCACCAGCGGACGAACTTACTTTTTTGTAATGTAAATGCGAATCTACATAGTAAAAGCTGACGAGCGACCGACCAATTGGGAGACCCAGTAGAAACCATGGAATAGCAGGCAAAAAAATTTCAAGTGCATCCTAATGGTTAGAACATTGGGCTGCTGTGCCGAGGCACTGAGGTTCGATCCCAGGATAGGTCCTGTCATTCATTTTTCCAAGTATGAGTTATTCGGCCAACAATGCTTCACTTAAAAAAAAAAAATGACACAGCGCTAGCGAAAAATCTAATGTTTTCTTTCCCCCAAGCAGCATGTCAAACGACGTTGAATGCACGCAAAGAAAAAAATATCATAGACATATATAAGCTATTTCGTTTGCAAGTAATGACATGACCAGGAAGCTGAGGTATGTCATCATTTGTAGAGAGCATCAACTTTATTACGGGCGCGCTATTTACAGCAATTATTTTGTTTTCGTGGTTACCTAGTACTATAGTTCAGCCATAGCTTCCTCTGTCGCTGACCAGATGATTACAAAGCGATCCTTTTAATAAAAGCCCCCTATCCGATGTCAACCAAATAAAAAAAAGGAAGTTTCAGAAGTCAGGCGGATATGCTATAGATATTGTGTGTTCTTCACATACCTGACCAAAATAAAAAACAGACGGATAGTTGCGCTTACATTAAAAATATAAAACAATATGATATGTGTTGCAAACGGGGATAGCCGATATTCTAATTGAGATCAGGAGAAAAAATGGAGCTGGGCAGGCCTATGTAATGCGTAGGATGAATAACCGGTGGATCATTAGAGTTACAGAATGGGTACTAAGAGAAGGGAAGCGCAGTCGAGGACGGTAGAAAATTAGGCGGGGTGCTGAAGATAGGAAATTTGCAGGCGCAAGTTGGAATCAGTTACAGCAAGACAGGGGTAATTGGAGATCGCAGAGAGAGGCCTTCGTCCTGCAGTGGACATAGATATAGGCCCATGATGAGGATGATGACGAGGATGCGTATAAATCTCAAGAAAGTCGGCTGCTCTTGTTTTTTTACTGCGTAATATTTATAATTATGCTTTGAAATATTGAGATGGCCCTTGTGAATATTGTATTGAACATTTATTTATGTTTACTTTGTTTAGGCAGCTCTTTAGAAATAAACAATATTGTCACGTGCAACAGAAGGCCTTTATAGCAAGAAGTACTGCATCGGCAGAGACGAGCCAGAGCCAAGAAGATGGCTGACCCCAAAAACGAAAACTGCTTCTTCTCTCCTGCCTGAATACTGGCTCCCGCTCGCCGCAGCTCGTGACCTGGTGGCATTTTCCCCCTGTGAAAAAAACGGGCATCGTCCCGATGATAGTGCTAGTCGACATAGGTATAGGGGGAAAAAAACAGAGGGAACGAACATAAAGTATGCACAAGTGGGGGTGAGGGAGAGAAAAAAGAAAATAAGTCATAAAGTTGAGACGTACGACTCAAGACATGAGGCTTGAGTCGTACAACGTGCACAATCTCCAAGTGGTGCCTTCGACGCTAGGGCGATATGGCACTATCCGGGAGAACCTCGTAGTTCAGGTCACTAACGCGAGGCAGCACTTTGTAGGGTCCAAAGTAGCAACTGAGCACTTTCTCTGACAACCTCTGGCGGCGCACCGGCGTCCACACCCAAGCTTGATCGCCCGGGTGGTATTCCACTTGGCGATAGCGAAGATTGTAGCTGTGTGCATCTACACTCTGCTGTTTCGCGATGTGTAGGCGTGGCATTTGGCGAGATTATTCGGCGTACTGCGTAAATTGCTCAGCGTCAGGGGTGAGCAACGCGTCGTAATCGTGTGGAAGCATCGCATCCAGTATGGTCTGAACTTCAAGTCCATAGACAAGACGAAACGGCGTGAATCGCGTTGTGTCCTGGATGGCAGAGTTGTACGCAAATGTTACGTACGGTAGAACCTGATCCCATGTCTTGTGTTGTACATCGGCGTACATGGATAACATGTCGGCGATGGTTTTGTTCAATCGTTCCGTCAACCCGTTGGTCTGCGGATGATATACGTGGTCTTGCGATGCCTCATGTAGCTTAGCTTGAATACGTTGTCAATCAGCTGGGCCGTGAAAGCTGTGCCTCCGTCAGTGATCATTTACGACGGGGCTCCATGTCGAAGAACGATCTGGTCTATAAAAAACTGGGCAACATCGGCAGCCGTAGCGCGTTGTAGGCCCTTGTCTCGGCGTATCTGGTTAAGTAGTCTGTAGTGACTACGATCCACTTGTTCCCGGCGGATGGTAATGAAAAAGGCCCGAGTAAATCCATTTCTATTTGATCGAATGGCGCCCTGGGTGGTGCGATCGGTTGTAGCAGCCCCGCGGGCTTCAGTGGCGGCGATTTGCGGCGTTGACATTCACGACAACTCTTGACGTAGCGCTTAACCGATGCAGAAAGTTTGGGCCAGTAGTACGCCTGTCGAACTCTGGCGAGAGTTCGGGAGGAGCCTAAGTCACCAGATGTGGGCTCGTCATGGCAGGCAAGAAGAATGTTGTCGCACATGTCAGTAGGTATGACGAGAAGGCAGGGTTTGCCATTGCTGTTCGAGTTTTTCTTATAAAAGACACCACTTCGAAGGCAGAAGGACGAGATACTGCGAGAAAGGCGTCGATGCATGGGAGAGTTGCGTCCTTCGAGGTTTTCGATGATTGCGCGGATTTCGGCATCCTCGCGCTGTCGTGCGATCAAGTCCGCTGCGGTGAGGGCCCCAAGGAATCCGCTGTCATCCTCTGCAGCCGGATCACAAACATCGGTGGGTGCACGTGACAACGACTCAGCATCTTCGTGCTTGCGGCCTGATCTGTATACGATGGTCAGATCTAATTCTTGCAGACGAAGGCTCCATCGGGCGAGTCGCCCAGTGGGGTCTCGTATATTGGTCAACCAGCACAATGAATGATGGTCGGTCACTACTTTGAAGGGGCGACGAAAGAGGTAAGGCCGAAACTTCATGGTCGCCCATACTACTGCAAGGCACTCTTTCTCTGAGGTGGAGTAGTTTCCTTCTGCGCGTGAAAGAGTACGGCTGGCGTAAGCTATAACGCGCTCTGTGCCCTCTTGGTGTTGGACCAGGATGGCGCCAAGACCCACGTTGCTGGCGTCGGTATGGACTTCCGTATCAGCGTCCTCGTTAAAGTGAGCAAGAACTGGTGGTGTCTGCAAACGCTCCGGCAGCTTGGTGAAAGCCGCGTCCTGCTCTTCATTCCAGACAAATGGTATATCTTCTCGTGTTAGGCGAGTCAGAGGTTCGACATTCCTAGAAAAAGTGGCGATGAAGCGGCGATAGTATGTGCAGAGCCCCAGAAAGTGACGGACTGCTTTCTTGTCACGGGTAACAGGAAACGAGGCTACGGCTGTGGTCTTGTTAGGGTCAGGCCGAACGCTATCCGCGCTCACAAAATGGCCGAGAAACTTAAGTACTTTATAACCGAAGTGGCATTTCTCTGGCTTCATCATGATGTTAACGGCGCGGAGAGCGTCCAGCGCAGTCTTCAGACGATTAAGGTGTTCCTCAAAGATCGCCGAAAGTAAGACGACGTCATCAAGATAAGCGAGGCAAGTATGTCACTTCAGACTGGTGAGAACAGTGTCCATCATTCTTTGGAATGTCGCAGGTGCAGCACACAAGCCAGAAGAGAGCACTTTGAACTCATACAGGCCATCCGGTGTAACAAAGGCATTTTTCTCGCGATCTCGTTCATCAACTTCAATCTGCCAGTATCCGCTTTTCAAATCTATAGATGAAAAATACTTGGCGCGTCGCAGTCTGTCGAGTGAATAATCGATGCGGGGCAGTGGATAGACATCTTTTTTAGTCACGCTGTTTAGCTGCCTGTAGTCAACGCAGAAACGTAGAGTTCCGTCCTTCTTCACGAGGACGACCGGCGATGACCAGGGACTTTTGGAAGACTGTATAACATCGTCCTGAAGCATCTCTTCGACTTTCGTATGTATCGCGCCACGTTCTTTGGCCGAAACTCGGAAGCCTGTTGTTTTATGGGCGAGACGTCGGTATACGTAATGATTCGGTGTTTCGTGATGGGCGTCTGACGCACCTTAGAGGACGAGATGAAACATTCTTTGAATTGAAGCAGCAATTCATGCAGCGCTATTCGTTGTTTCTCCGGTAGAGTCAAATCAATGTCTACTTTGCCAAGTGAGGCAGTCGCGGCCCCCGGTGTCGATTGGAGAGCATTGTCCAGTGATGCAGACGCAAAACATTCAGCAGTCTCCGTTATGGGGTAGGCGAGAGCGATGGCAGTGCGACAAAAAAGGTGACGGTACACATTACTAAAATTCGTCACAAGCAGTGTAGAACGTCCGTCACGAAGCGCGACAAGGCTCCGAGCGGCGCAGATATCTAGTGTGAGCAATAACGACAAGTTGCCTTCAGCGACTGCCTCACCGTCACGTAACTTGCCGCACAGGACATGAACGAGGACACTCGAACGCGGGGGTAACGCGACGTTGTCGGCATAAACGCGAAACGTGCTAAGATGGCTGTTGTCTGTTTTGTCTGCTGCTCTCTCTGTCGAGAAGGTCACGGTGAGCTCCCGCAGGTCGATAATAGAGCCATATTCCCGTAGAAAGTCGATTCCCAGGATGATGCCTCGGGACCATTCGCGAAGTACAAGGCAAAACGTACGTCCCCGAATGCTAACTCTGAGTGTGCGTATACCAAGTGGGGTGACTACATGTCCTCCGGCAGTACGAATTTGTATTCCATACCAAGGCGTAACTACTTTCTGCAGCTGTGTCGCTACTTTTCGGCTCAGGATCGAGTAATCAGCCCCTGTGTCCAATAACGCACTGACTTCATGGTGACCGTCGGGCACTACAGGTATATCTAAAGACAGTCCACGTCCGAGTTCAGTTGTCGTCCAATCACTGCCGGTACCTGGTTGCGTCGCTAGGACGCCTTGCTCGCGTTTATTATCAGTGGCCTCGGCCCCGAAGGTCGCTGTCTTTAGTTTTCCCGTCTAGGGCTTGGCGAACGCCCCTGCGCCGCCACTAGAGAGCTCCGAGAATTTGAGGAAAATCGTCTCGGCGACGGTGACCGTGGCTGCCGTCGCAAGGGCAGTGGCATGCGCTGTTGAGACACGTATTCTTCAATAGCTCTTAGTCTTTCGCCGAATCTTGGCCTTGGAGAGTCGATGGCAAAACTCTAAAGTCCAAGGCTGCGATACGGGCATTCACGGTATCCATGTCTGGCTTCGCCACAGTGATAGCACAGCGGTCGCCTCTGCGGTGTGCGCCAGATGTCCGATTTTCTTTGAAGCGGTTGGCGGTTCTCCAAGTGCTGCATCGGTTGCACTGATTAAAATGCATTGTGAGGCGTGGGGCGCACGAAGCGCGGAGAAGCAGGTATATACTGGCTTGCAGCTTTCGCGTATGATGCGCGCCGAAGCTCCGTCGGCACCAGTGGTGTTACCCCACTGGCAAGCGGGTCTTGCAGAGCATGCTGTACCTCGTTCCTGACGAGGCTGGATATGAATGCCGCAGTAGGTTGAGGCGGGCAGGGAATTCTTTGCAGCTCGTCGCGTACCACTGATCGGATGAGGTCGCAGAGGGAGTCGATGTTGGTGCTACCTCCGGCAGCTCCGATCTGATCCATCGATGACGCGACGCTGATTTGCCGGTCGTGCACTGCTAACCGCTGCTGAAGCACTTTTTTCATTGTCGTGGCTTCCGTTAAGAACACGGCCACAGTCGTCGGGGGACCCCGAACGAAGCCAGCGAAAAGCTGTTCCTTAACCCCTCGGATTAAGTGGCGGAGCTTCCTATCTTCTGCCATGTCCGGGTCAGCTCGACGAAAGAGGCGCGTCATGTCCTCAACGTACATCATCAGGCTTTCGTTCGGCATTTCGATGCGTGACTGAATGGACTGCTCGGCGCGTTCACAACGATGAGCATTGGCGTACCTTGCTCGCAGATGACGGCAAAAGTCGCTCCACGACGATAAGGGTTCGCGGTTCTCGTACCAGGTACGAGCGCCATCCTCCAGGCTCAAGTACACATTCTTCAGCTTGTTCGCATCGGTCCACCCATTGAAATCAGCGACGTGTTTGAGCTGAGCCAACCAGTCTTCGACGTCCTCAAGGGTGGAACCATGGAAGACTTTTGGCACTTTCTGTAGCGCATAGTGAGTAGCAGTAGTAGTGCCTTCCATACCGCTTTGGTGTGTCGCTGACGTCGTCTCGGGAAGAGGTCCAGGCTCAGGGGGCAATGCTCGGACTCTTCGGCTGGCCCGGTTAACAGGTGTTGTCACTGCAGGGACAGGGATGCCAGGAGGCGTGTAGGACATTTGCTGGGACTACCCAGCACCTCCACCAGTCTGTCACGTGCAACAGAAGGCCTTTATAGCAAGAAGTACTGCACCGGCAGAGACGAGCACTAGCCAAGATGGGTGACCATAAAAACGAAAACTTCTCTCCTTGCCTGAATACTGGCTCGCGCTCGCCGCAGCTCGTGACCTGATGACAATATATTAAATGTTTCCCATTTCTGGTTGAAACGGGTGCTTTGTTTCAACTCATGTAACTGTCACTTCGTGCACGTTTTTCTATTCACAGGAAATACACTGCCCTTCCTAAACTGCTTTATAATTCTTGTAGTGCACCATCTTTTGCTACGCTTCGTTTTCCTTTTTACTAATGGCAGTCGTGACAGCCTAATCTAGAATTTGCGGTGCTTTCCTGCGAGACAAACGCGAAGAATTGATTTCATCTACTTTCATTCCTCGGCAATTGATGCTCTTAACGGCGAAAAGTGTGGTTGCACGACTGCTGGGTTGCTAACACTTACTTGAATATACGGTGAATGTCCCTGTCACGTTCGTGGGACCAGATGCAGGCAAACGTGAAACATTGAGGAGCAATACAATTGAGAGAGATGCAATGGGGCATTGTTGGCCCTAGTATGTGTTTATTGCAGAATTCATGCTTGCAGGACATGAGCAAATACTGTCGAGTGCGAATTATAGGTTGTGTTTTTTTTTGCAGGCGTTATCAGAAAGCAGCCGAGTGACACTTTGTCAATTCGGGTTCAGGAAAGTACGGTCTTCGGGCTTTATGCTGAACAAAACTCACACTGCGTGCGTCTTGCTTAAAGGCATTGAAATCTACGTGGTAAGTATGTTCTTGCACAAGGGATTGTAATAGGTCGTGATGACTTTTCCGTTCGGTACACGTTCAGCGTAAGCTTTAAGGCACTCTTTATATGGGCTCACAGCAGACGAATTCCAGAGCCGCAGTTCAAAGAATTCACCTACACCAGAAAAGAAAAGCATCTGTAAATGCGCATTGCTTAGGAAGTTTACGTCTAGTGCTTCAGCAGCAAAATCACTTCTTGAAACAGAGAAGCTACGGTCGCTATCATTGCAGCAAAGAAAAAAGTGAAATATAAAAGTGCAATCAATTGTAAATTAGACCTTCAAAATTTGATGTATACCACGAAGAGGATCAGGTTAAAGGGACAAGGCTGTGAAAATGGGAGGTTGACTAAGCTTCGGCGTGTTCTCATCGTAGAATTAAAATGTTTCTCAGGGTATAGTAAGAAAGATTATTGTTGCAAACGCATCAAGTGGAACAACCGACGAATTTGCTGGGCACGTTGCCGGACCAGTTGGTTTGGATTCATAATAGACACGGAGCAGCACAACACGACAGGGACCAAGTTAAGAAGACACATACACAGCGCCAACTATCACTTGATTTTATTTGATCGCACGTGTTATTTATACAAGGACAGATCGATAATAAAATCAAGGAGACAAATGTATAAAGACACAGTACCGAGCCCAAACGTGTCCCCAGTGTGATCACATCGCACCGGCTCATCTCTAGGCGAAGATTCTAGAAGCAACCTTTCTTTCTCAGAAAAGGCCAAAGATGGAAAGCTCACACATTTCTCTTTCGTTTTTTCGATTTCAAAATTTTCAATTATCTACCGTGTCATTCTGCCTTGGGCCCTACTTATAATGACCGTGCCGTGTTTGTAAAGAGTTTGACGCAGCCGCAATTGTGGCAGTGGATTCCTAGATACCCGATAACGCTTTTTTGATGTTGTACTGGTGCTGTTTAAGTCTCGGGTTAAGGTACGGGCCTGTTTGACCTCTGTACAATCGCTTACATGACCAAGGTACTTAATATATAACGCCTTGATGCAATGCACGTGCTTTTCACGATGCTTTATGGAACAATCGGGCTTCTCCTGCCCGCATTAATCTTTTTGTTTTGCAATGCCTTTGCAAGCGTTAGGGAGTGGAAAAAACTACGTCCACGCCGGATTTTCTCGCTACCCTTCGCACTGCGCATGTGTCTTATTATTATGGGTCCCTGTAGTGTTGTGTTGCTCCGTGTCTATTAAGTACTATGCTAAAAATGACAGGTATTTTGGCCAAGATCTTATGGTACTTAAGGTTGTCATTACCAGTGTTCTCGCGTGCTATTATACCCAAAAAGCCAGGTTTCGTCCAGTAGCAGCGTCTAAGCCTCATATTAGTCTAATTGGCTTAAAAATTAGGGTTTATTAGCGAATACAAGAAAGTAAAAGCTAGTACACTTTTTGAAATAAGTCGCAGCAGCATCCTGACAAAAACACAGTGTGTATACCAAGATGATTATGAATGCTTGATCACATTGAATCGCTCTGGAATGACTGCATGTTGAGCAAGTTGATAATGATCCACTGTAAGTGATGCGCAATACACGTAGCACCGATCGAACAACATTGCGCCCTTGTAGTTGGCATGCATAATTTCTTTGCGCATTCTTTAGGATAAACATTTCATCGTTTCGCCAATGAGTGCCCTCACATTAAACAAAGGGGACATGCAGATTAAATATGCATTTCACAATATAAATAGCTGTCTTTTGTAACCCCGCTCTACCTTTAGCATCACACTAATGTGGTTCGAGCAATCGCGACCAAGTCATTCACACAATGTAAAGATGACAACCACTGTATATGTTTCATAAGTAAAGGTGCATCACAATTATTGAAATCCTCAAGGAAGCGAACTGAAATTAAGGCGCTTAATGGGTGCCTAGAGAAATGGCTAAGATGTTCAGAAAGAAGCAGAAATAATGAAATAATCCTGTGGTGGTAGGTTTTTCAGAGGTAATAGAATATCAATATCTGAATAGCTGTGTTTATTCAGCCATGTTTGACATTGTGAAATGAAATTCTATTTGTTGGGAGTCATCGCAACATCTGTTATAGATGTTCTGATCATCAAGATCAAATTAAGCTAGATGTTGGCAGTAAATATTATTTGTGCGGGCTCTGTGTTTGGTGCTGCATTGTTCATTTTCCATAAAACCTCTACTGAACGCTGACAGATATGAGTACTACCCAAGACTTATCCACGTAATTTACACTATGGAAACACTGTGTCATTACAGGCAGCTGCATAGTAGATGTTTTCTTAAGACACAACGTTTGGAGGAACAATATGTCAATGGCTTATGCCTTACGTTCATACAATCATCACAGTGCTGAAGTTCGATCATTCTAATTGATGTTCAGTGAATTTCATTTAGACGAGAATTATAGGAAACTCAAAGCAACTTTCTCTCTATTTTATTGCCGTGGGTGTACGTGTGAGGTTCTGTATGATATCTAAATACGATAATCATCCTATCACACCCTTCGAGCGGCATGCAGCGGGTGCGAGGAAACGCGGGCGAGAGTGAACAGTGAAAAATGATAGCTTGAAGGGTCTAGTCTTTCCGTTCGTACTGGGTTGTGCACGGTAACGTGACCAAGCGAGTGCTAAGCTAGGGAACGGATAAAACTCGGCCGCTACTTCGGGTTGCCTGGGTAAACGCTGCTCCACTATCTTAAAGGCAATTCTGCAGTGGAGGCTTCCTGTACTCTAGCTCTCACGTGCTTAATGTTGGAGGTCGGGCTACCATGCTTCGGATACGCATTGAAGCTTTCGCTCCCCGGTGCTGGCGCTCTTCATCACACCAGCGCTGTTACAGTGAGTGTCAGCGGTAATCGAGGGACATCTGTTCATGTTTGCCATGATGCACCTGACACTGTGCTCGTTCCTATAATTGCTAAGCGAATGTTTACTGCAATTGACCCGGCCTGTAGAACTACTAAGCTGATTTGTGCAGTTGTTTGCTACTGTTATCAATGCTTCGCCTTTCGGGCAAATCAGCGACTTTTTATCAGGCGTCTAGCAAAGATGCAGCTACGCAAAAAAATGATGAGTGCTAAGTAACATGCAATTGATACATTCCTGTGGCTATTGTCTTTGGTAAATATTGCTAATGCATAAAGGCCACAAAACTTAACGTCGAAATATTAACCTTTTTTAGGGACTTTTTTGTCTTCACTAAGTTTTTGTGCTTGCAAAAGATACGTGCGACTACTTGTGGCTTGTACATTAATGGTGTCAGTGCATTGCGGAATGTCTTTGATGTTTAAACATATCTCCAGCGATTGCAGGGTAAAGTTTCTGTTACGATTTAAATCGTGTAACTACATTGTTTCGCTTCTAGTTTCGAATATTGAAAAACATTCCTTACTTGATACCTGGACTCCGTGACTTATACTTCTTACGTTAAAAACGCCGCACTCCCTTCCACGGCTCTGGTAGAGTAGACGCTCTTCAAACAAGTTTTCGTCTTTATAAAAGAAGCAAAATTCATTGAAACGTTTTTGAAAAGTATTTTGTCGGCAAAATGACAAATTTCTGTAATCCTTAACGCACTGTTTCGCTACTGATTATTTTAGTTCAGCATGCAGTGAGGTTGCTAAAGCTTTACTTTTACACCAAGATCCCAGGTACCCTCATAACCTACTTGACGTTTAATGGTACTGCAACGTGACTTATTCACGTGTAAATAACGTCAGGCGAACGTCAAGAAGCGGCGAGGCGACCAGCAGCGATAATCCGGGCAAGCGCAAGCTCGGGGCGCGTGGTTAGCACCAACACTGTGGCTTGCTTGCTGACTGCTTCGTTGTCGTCTTGCCTTCTTCATTACATTCGTCCCGGGGAAATAGCGTAGCCATCCCGGTGACTTAAGGCGCTGAGAGTATAGAGGGGTCATAATAGGGCTTGAGGGGACTCACGTGAACGATTTCTCGACCACGACGACGTAAATCTTGGAACTGTGTCAAAGGCTCAACGTCATAATTGACTGGAGATGTCCGAGCAAGGATGCGGTAGGGCCCATGATATCGGGCCAATAATTTAGACGAAAGGCCAGGCGTACTCGGAGGAATCCAAAGCCAAACTAGGGCACCGGTCGCGAAAGTAGTGAGAGATCGGTCGGTCTCGTGCCTGAGCTTCTGGTGACCTTGGTCCTCGGTTGTCAATGAACGGGCGAATTGTCGACAATCTTCGGCGTACTTGGCGACAACAGAAATTGCAGTGTACTCAGATGAGTCAGGTGTGTAGGGAAGCATAGTCTCCAGCGTGCATGATGGCTCACGTCCGTACAAGGGAAAGAACGGCGAGAATCCTGTAGTCGCGTGCGTAGCAGTGTTGTACGCATATGTGACGAATGGAAGGACGGTGTCCCAATTGGTCTGGTCTGACGCCGTGTACATCGTCAGTATATCCCCCAGAGTGCGATTAAATCGCTCAGTGAGACCATTAGTTGGCGGATGACATGCACGTGTCATGCGATGAACGATGTTACACTGAACGAGCAAGGCTTCAATAGCACCAGACAGGAAAACACGTCCCCGGTCGCTTAAAAGTTCACGAGAGCACCGTGGCGCAGTAGGAAGTTGCGTAAGATGAAAAACGCAACGTCTCTTGCTGTACTGTGGGCAAAGCTGCAGTCTCGGCGTACCGCGTGAGGTGGTCCACGCCGACAATTATCCACCTATTCCCAGAGGTGGTCGAGGGAAGCGGGCCGTATAAGTAGATACCGACGCGGTCGAATGGACGGGCCGGGCAAGGGAGAGGCTGAAGTGTACCGGCCTGGCGTTGAGGTGGAGTCTTGCGTCGCTGACAGGCAGTGCAAGCACGTATGTACTTGCACACAAATGCATACATTCCGCGCCAGTAGAATCGCTGCCGCAGGCGATTGTAGGTCTTGAGAACGCCGGCGTGAGCGCTTTGTGGGTCAGTGTGGAAAGCAGCGCATATGTCCGTGCGCATGTGGCGAGGTACAACTAGAAGCCACCTCCGGCCATCAGACGCGTAATTCCGGCGATAAAGGAGATCGTCGCCAATAGTGAAATGGGCGGCTTGGCGACGTAGAGTTCTTGAGGCGGGATGAGTGAATGGGTCAGTGAGAAAGTCAAGGATTTGACAAATCCACACATCCTTGCGTTGCTCCAACGACATGTCTGCAAAGTCAATAGGCGACAAGGGAGCCGAAGAGGCTGACGGACAAGCCGTGTCAGACGCTAGCGGCGAGCGGGACAGTGCATCAGCGTCCGAGTGTTTGCGGCCGGATCAGTACACAACACGGATGTCGTAATCTTGCAGGCGAAGCGCCCAACGACCGAGGCGTCCCGACGGATCTTTCAGCGACGAGAGCCAGCATAGAGCATAATGGTCCATGACTACGTCGAAAGGGCGGCCATACAGGTACGGACGAAACTTAGCCAAAGCCCAAATTATGGCGAGGCACTCTTTCTCGGTGACAGAATAATTACACTCGGCTTTCTTGAGCGTTCGACTCGCGTAGGCAACGACGTATTCTTGGTATCCTGGTGTTTTTGGACCAATACCGCACCATGGCCAACACCGCTGGCGTCAGTATGGATCTCCGTAGGCGCATTCGGGTCAAAGTGACGAAGTATTGGTGGCGACGTGAGTAAGCGCTGTAGCGTGTGAAAAGATTCGTCGCATTCTGTTGACCAAGTAGACAGGCCGTTAGAGCAGTGTTGCCAGGTTTGGCTATATATAGCCAAATTGGGCTGCAGGAAAAATATTTTGGCGTCGACTTGGACGAGTTGGCTATGTGGCTATATTTGGGCTACTGAAAATCTGCGACTTGGCTTTGTTTGGGCTATAAGTCGCGCCCTAATCCATGCTCCAGAGGTGGTCCTGATCGGGTCGAATCATATCTCGAAGCATATGCTTTAGCTGGCTGAGCCGGCCGCGTGGCTGGGCGTGTGTGCGTGCTCGAAATGACCCCCCCCCCTCCCCTTCCCCGCCCTTACACCTCGGTTGACCATTATGCACCCGATCCCCTGGCATCGGGATGAACCTAGGAGTAGTGGGTTTTTAACAGTACACCGTACTAACATGGCTATGCTCAGGAAGGGAGAGCAATAGCATAGGGTCGGGGACGTCGGGGGATCATGGCGCCGACATGAAAGAAGGGAAGCACGGGTGGATGACGCGCTCCAGTGTGTTCATGGTCATGTCTTCTGGGTGAATTATCGCCCCGGGCACAGCTTTCCACCTACTCCACGTTTCTCGTGCGAAGCTTTACTGCTATTTTCCTTCTCCTGCTAGGTGAGCTTTTGTTCATGCTAACATTCGACATTCATTTCGATTTGTTGGGCGTAAGATTGGATCCTCCTCAGAGAGGAGAATCCGAACATGGCGAAGTGGGCAAAGTATGCGAGAACGTATAAAAAATGGGAGCAAGACCCCGAGCCAAAGGTGGGTTCTGGTGCTTTTACTTCTAGATTGTTTGCCCGTAACGCGCGGATGCAGATACTCATTCTGCTAATATCGAAACATATTTGCCACGATGACATCAGTGCACCACGTCACATGAACTTCACCCTAGCTTGTGAGGTGTCGCGCTGCTGGCTCGAGGACGCGGGTTTGATTCGCGTCCACGGCGACCGCATTTTAATGAAGGCGAAATGCAGGCACACCCGTGTACTTAGATTTAGATGTACGTTAAAGTACCCGAGGTGGCCAAAATTACTCTGGAGACCCCTACTGCGTCATGCCTCCCTATCATATCGTCATTTTGGCACGTAAAACCCCAGCAATTATTAGAGTTTTAGAATAGTGGCCTCAAACGTTTTGGGGCCCGAACGAAATATTGTCACGTAGTAGTGACGCTGAAATAAACAGTCGTAAAGCTGTCTATGACAAATCTTATTTTTTATTGGGCGAACCTGTGCCCACAAAAGCAAGCTGCGCTCGAAGCACAGCGAAAGTAAAGTCCCTATATAAGAAAAGTACCGCCATCCTTTGACAAATGCCGCTTCGCTCTCTCCTGTGTTATCCAGTATCTCCTATTGGACGATGATAGCGCGCGCTTTTCACTTCTTAATATTTCCTTTTTTTACGCCTCAGAGCCATGTTGAAAGTCCTCTGCGCAGCCGCAGTCGCCGGCGGCGGCGGCGGCGCGCGCCCGGCCTGAAAGCTTCAACGTCGACATTCTAGGTGCGCCACCGTCGACATGGCTTTTGCCAGCAAAAACTAAAGAAAAAAATGTCACAGTTTCGCCCTAAGGGCGAAGCAATGAATGCGATAGCAACACAGCAATGTCATACGAAGTAAGGTGAGCGGCTTTGGTAGCAATATGAATTGTAGTAAACATGAGCTGATTGAGTAAGGAGGTGTGCTGCGGCGTAAGTAGACTGACATGACGAGAGACTCGATGACCACGAGAAGGCGCGTGTGAAACGGTGGTGTTGATGAGAAGCGCTTCCCGTGGGCAGCGCGTGCGAAGGGACACATCTGTAGCGCTGCACTGCCGATCCGGGCAGCATTGCATGTGTAGCGTGCGTTGGAAAATGTGGCCCGACTATTACTAACTGAATGAACAAGCGTGGTGTGAGCGCGCACAAACAAACATGAATAGCTCACACTGAATGACTGCAGACAACGACCGTCAAAACTCTGGCAGCAAGCGGATACGCCGCAGCGGCGAACGGTGCGGTCTATCGCTTCAACGGAAACTGAGCGCGTAAAGGTCAGAGCCGTGTGGAGATAAGAGACGGTGCGAGCGAGCGACGATCGCGGTTGTTGGCAGCGTAGAAGTGCGCCCCCCCCCCCCCCGCTCCCTCCGGCGCTGGCTTACCGCTTCCTTGCTTGCGCGTGGGAGAGATAAGAGACTGTGCGGACGAGCGACGAGCGCGGTTGTTGGCAGAGAAGTGCCCCCCCCCCCCCCCCCTTGCTCCCTCCGGCGCTGGCTTTCCGCTTCCTTGCTTGCGCGTGGGAGATTGAGTGCGTTCGCTCTCCGTGATAGCGCGCGTCCCCGCACGCTTCCGCTGGGGCATACGGCGCGCGGCGAAGATTTTATCTATACGGAACCTCACGGCGACGCCGACGGCGACGGCGACGGCGACGCCGACGGCAGAAATCCGGTTGAAGTGTCCATATAATTGCTATCGCAATAAAAGCAAGCGCTTTAGGAGAGGAGGCGGCGGAGGAAAGAGTAGATGGCGGTACTTTTCTTATATAGGGACCTTAAGCGAAATCGGCGAACACAGTCGGCGATCGTCGAAATCTAATCAGCGGCGAAACGCGTCGGCTTTTATACCTGAGTCATCGAAGGTTACAGATTAATCCCTGATGCCCGCGAGTCTTCCAGAAAGTTCTAGACAATTCGCGTCGCTCATACAATCAGATAACATAAGCGTCGGAGAAAACAGGCAACGGAAAGAAGCATCGATAACGTTCTAGAAACTTCCGATACAGGCGCGTCCTGCGCCGAGCGATAACGTTTAACACCTGTTAGCCGGTGGAAAGCGGCCACCGGTGAAAGATAAACATGTATACTTGTCAATATCGTCGAAGCCACTGCCCATGCGCAAGACGCGAACTGTGTTAGCGTTTTGCGTCGGGCACGCTATTTCATAAATTTAGCGGGAGCCCCAAAAGCTGCCCCAAAACCTTTCGTCAACAAACATGGCGGCCCCCATCGAAGCAACTGCTCTAATCTAGCACCAAACTGGGCTCGATTTGTGGTAACGCGTGAAGTTCGTAAGCTAGGAGAATTAATTGCGGTTATCGCTTTCTCTCAACTATCATGTGTAATGAAGCTTGATTCATTAGACGCCGCTGATTCCGAATTCAATTGTCGATTTCATGGCTCGTAGGTATAACACGGATTGACTTGGCTAGGTGAAGGTACGTAACGTTGGTTACTCAGAACTAAGCGCAACAATCTGCTTGCTGCTAATAGAATAAGTTCTAAATTGTAATTAAACGCGAAAACAAGAAAACCCAAATTACTCTTTTTATCATAAAATGGCATATTTTACTTTAATATTTATAACAGCTTTTCTTTGATGCCGTAGTGGCGCTGCAAGCGCAACACGCTATCCGCAAACGCAAAACGCCTATTCTAAAACTCTTCACTCCTGCATACCCCAACGCTAACACCCGCAAAGCTCTTTGGGGCCCCAAACTTTGGGGGCCCCAATTATAAACTTTTATTAGCACATTAACATGGTTTGCTTTTTGACAGCAATTGGTTTTCACAGCATAGCCACTGTTATCAATTTGTTGTTTACCTTTGCTCTTTGTGCGCCGTCACGGTTTTTACCATTTCGAGCGAGTTACGTTCGTGACGTGCTGGTCACCGAATACGACTGCGTGCTTCTTACAATTGTTTGCCGTTTTGCGCAGTAATCTTTTAAAGCTTCTCTTACACCGATTCAGACAGCGAGTGGCATCTGTTGTCTGTCAATTATTTTAACGCATGTTCTTGCCGTGCTAGAGACCTAAGATGGCGGTCAGGTTGATGTAAATGTACAGTATATAGAGCATGTACCAGCTAACCCGGGTCAAGCTAATTGAAAAAAAAACGAGAAAACAAGATAGGACGATGAGACAAATAACACGAGGCATCATAGTGCGAAATACTTGTTTTAGTTCATAAAAAAGAAGCCGTGAGCACATGGCAGATCACTGGACAGCTGAACTTCTACGCCGTAGGCAGAGATGACGTGAGAGATCGATGATACTAAACATTATTTTGCGTTAACGACAGCTAAAAAGCAGAGTTCGCAGTTAATATTACTATAAATAACTAAAAATAATAATTTAGTACTATCTGTCATAAAATAAAAGCACTCATTTCGCCCTCTGCAGCCATTCGCTGGAACTTAAGAGCTTCCGGGCCCAACCAAAAAGTGTTCTGTGCAAGCATGATGTCGCTGTTGTTGATATCAAGGGCCGACCGTAACGGCGGCACGGACATTCTGTTACGACGGGTTGTGCAAAAAAAGATTGCCGTAGTCGAATGTGAAAATGTATACATAAATAAAACTGCAAATAAAAATGGCTATATTTGGCTACGAAAATTTCTTGCACTTTTTTGTGTTTGGCTACATTTGGGCTACAACTTCTCTAGATTTTGGCTACACCGCCTCTTCGGACCTGGCAACACTGGTAACTGGGTGCCACTTGTTTAAATGGGCGTGGGCGCTACGGTAAGTGTTCAGTGTGTTTTGAGGCTGCCCGTTGGCATGCCGAAATAAAGGACTTCAAATGCATGTCTCTGTTCTGAAGTTACTTCTTCTTTTGGGCTTTTACGTGCCAAAACCAGGTCTCAATCTGAGGCACGGCGTTGTGGAGGGCTCCGGATTAAGAAGATACAAAATGACTGGCGATGAGGGCGGGATCCCAACAAAAGCCTCCAAGAGAGAAGCTACCAGGGGCGCCGTGCTCGGAAAGCTTCCAGAGTTCGTTCCCGACGCCGGGAACTGTGACGTCTTCTTCGAGCGTTTCGAGTGCTTCATCGCTGCAAACGACATTGCAGACGACAAGAAGTTGCAAGTGCTCTTGATGTCCATCGGGGAGAAAGCATACGTCACGCTTAGGAGCCTTCTTCTGCCGAAGACCCTTACCCAGGAGACGTGTGACGTCAACACCACGCTGAAAAAGCACTACATCCAGAAAAACTCGGTGGTCACGGAAAGGCATCGTTTCAACCAAAGGAAATAAGAGCCACACAAAAACATCAGCGACTTCATAGTAGGACTCAAGAAATTGGCGGCGACATGTGAATTTTGTGCATTTCTGGAGCAAGCCCTGCGAGATCCTCTCATCGCTGGACTATGTTCTGACGCCGTACGCTGCTGGCTTCTGGCTACGCCTGACGCCGAGCTAACTTGAAACCCCACCTGCAGAATTGTAGCAGCCATGTAAGACAACAGTCGAGAGCGGCGTTCACTGGCACAAGGAAACAATGTCGCAGCGGCAAACGTCTTGCGGACGACGCCAGGACTGCCACTACGAAAGCTGCATCAACAGCCGTTCCATTAGAGACTTATATCTGCCATCGCTACGGTGGGCGATGGCCTCTTCATGAACAGCTGGTGTTTCAAATATCAGAATAAAGGACACGTAGCCAAAATGTGCATTTTGTAGAGAATGGTGCAGCGCATGATGAATTGTTAAATATGTGTCACAGAGATGGAAGGGCTGGCACGCCAGCCATTGTAGCACATTTGCTGGTAAACGGAAAAGTGATTCTAATGGAGCTTGGTACAGGCGCAGCTGTACCAGTAATGTGTGAAGCAGACTGCTTAAAGCGGTTTCGTGACGAAAGTTTCAGGGAAACAGATGTAAGACTAGTTACAATAGAACGCCTGTCATGGTCAAAGGTATCGCGGATGTAGATGTAAGCTACCATGACGAGCACGTTCGTTTGCCACTAGTGATTGCTAGGGGTACCACAGTGGGCCAAATGTCAACATTGTTTGGTCGGGAGTGGCTAACGAAAAGAAAACTCGACTGACCGAATGTAGTACGGTAAAGAACAATTCACTGATAAATACCGTGAGGAATTTTAACCAGGATACGGTGCCATCAAAGGGTTTAGAGCTAGCATTGTTCTTAAGGAAGGCGCTACTCCCGTTTTTAACAGCGAATCTGTTCTAGCTAACCGAGAGACGCCGGCGTCGCCGTCGTGAGCAGTCGCACCTCGCGTCGGATCCGCAAAATTTCGGCCCTCGTGCCGGTTGTTCTCGCCCTATCCGGGTAGTTTCTTCACGAGTGGGTGAAGCAAGCCGTCGGGATCATTTTGATACCAACCTTATCCCGATACTCGCCCGGCGTTGCCCAGGAGAGTTTTCGGAATCCCTTGATCATGCCTTGCGCTGAGCTAGGCCGGATAGGCCTAGCTCGTCGTTCCAGTCTCTTCAAGCGACAGTCGATACCCTTCAAACTGCCATGCTCACAACCATCCGAGCCAAGCCACCCCTCCACGCCCACACCAACTCCTCCTCCGCCGCCCGACCCTCGCAAGCACCGGCCGAGGCGACACCACTCCGTCGTGACCGTTTGGCAGTGAAACTGCCGTGGTTTTCGCCCCAAGCGTTAGCACCTCCTTCTACACCTTCAACAACTGGACCCCTCGGCCTCTCCAGACATCATCGCACTACAGGAGACTCACGCCACTGTTTCCCTCTGGGGTTAGGTCGCCCACGACCAAGTTGCTCATCGCCTTCTGCCCCATCCCGTCACGGCCGTCCTCACTCGGCGGACGCTCATGGTCAATCTAGCCGATCTACCCTTCCCTACGGTCCACCACGTTTTTCTCGAGGTCCTACCTCAACAAAGTGAAGACCCCCCTATCTTTATTTTCAACGTTTACACCCCCCACGCGTCACCAAAAACTTGTGTCTCCTTGCCCTGCTCCGTGCCGCTGCATCTAGAGCAGCGAAGTCCACCCTCCTCGTTCTCAGCGACTTCAACGTCAGGCATCCGGACTGGGATTACCCCAAGGCCGATGGCCCCGGCACGAGGCTGTGCAGCTCGCACACGACCTCCACCTCTCCCTGCTCATCGACCCCACGCAACCGATGTGCATCGGCAACAGCGTGTGCCGCGACAGCACCCCGGACCTCAGCTTCTGCCGTTACGTGCTCGATGCGCGCTGGTCCAATACGAATCAGTCCCTTGCCAGCGGTCATTACGTCCTCGCCATACAAGTCCGCACCTCTCCGTGCAAGCCGCGCCCGCACACGACCCGCTATACGGATTCGGACGCGTTCCGAGTACGCCAGCTGCACTCTGCCGCTCCCGAGATCGAGGACCTTCTGACGGGGACCGACAAGCTACTGGCGGATCTCGACGGGGTCACCGCCTCGATCCCCACCACGGAAGACCATCCGGCAATTGACTCCCGCCTCGCCCGCCTGTGGGCCACTCGCACGGGCCTCGTTAAACGTTGGCATAAACGACGTCACTACCGTCGCCTGAGCCGTCACATCGCATACCTCGATCGCGAGATCTAGGATCACACCACCGTGCTCGCCTGCCACCAGTGGGAGCAGCTCTGCTCGGGGCTCTCCGGTCAGTTGGGCTGCAAGAAATCGGGTCATCTCCTCCGCCACCTCCTAGACTCCGTTTCGGCCAAGTCGGTCACTAGGCAACAATTGCAACACGTCGTCCGGGCCTACCCCGGCGACACTCCGTCACTGATAGCAGACCTGGCCACCAAGTACCTCCAGCCGGCACCCCCGGGCACCTCTTCTCCTCCTCTCGCGTCCGACTCCGGGGCCCCCAACCCCGAACTGGACGCTGATATTACGGAAGCGGAAGTCTACGCGGCGCTGCACAAGCTCCGCACCACCTGCGCCCCCGCATCCACAACAAACTTCTCCGAAATCTTGACACTCCTTCGGTCGTTGCCCTCACTTCGTTCTTGAATGAGCGCTGGCGCTCCGGCAACCTGCCCCAGTCGTGGAAACAGGCTCGCGTGGCTTTCAACCCCAAGCCGGGCAAGAAACACACAATGGAGAATCTCCGACCCATCTCCCTAACTTCTTGCGTCGGCAAGCTCATGAAACACGTCGTCCCACCTCGCTTGCAAACCCACGCGTACGCTCACCACCTCCTTCCCCACACCATGATTGCTTTCCGCCCCCAGCTCCTCACGCAAGACGTCCTATTGCAACTCCACCATGACCTCATCAACTCACCCACCTTCTCGGACACTAAGGCTCTCCTTAGCCTCGACCTTCACAAGGCGTTCGACCACGTCTGCCAGTTGGCTATCCTTACCGAACTCGCAACCATCAACCCCGGCGCTCGCACCTACCACTATATTCGCTCCTTTCTCTCCGTATGCGCTTGGATCTCGTGGCACACCTCAGGGCGCTGTCTTGCCACCTTTTCTTTTCAATCTCACCGTTCGCTCACTTCCCGGCAAGCTCGAGCGTATCCCCGATCTCAAACACAGCCTGTACGCGGACGACATCACTCTTTGGCTTACGTCTGGTTCCGACGGACACATCGAGCAGATGTTACAACCGGCAACTGACGTCATCATCAGTCACGTGCACGCGGCCGGTCTCACTTGCTCGGTGGCCAAATCGGCCCTCCTCCTCATGCGGCCCCCCGATCGGCGTCGCCTGATGACCCCTCACCCCATCAGCACGATTCATGTAAATTCTACTCCCGTTCCCGTCATATCGCATCTCGGATTGCTCGAGCTGATAGTGCAGTCCAAGAGCCATAACGGTCACACCATCGACCGGCTCTCGATTTTGGTTCAGCCAACCGCGCGCATGCTCGCTCGCGTCCAACCGCGGCGCATGGGCATGCGTGAACACGATCTCCTCCGCCTAGTCGACGCTTACGTCGTTTCCTGTCTCACGTACGGCTTTCCTTACACTCTCCATCATGAAGTCGCAAAACGACAAGGTCGACGTCCTCATCCGCCGGGCATTCAAAACTGCCCTCGGCCTTCCCCCCAACGCGGCGCCACCACAGCGCGTCTTCTCCGCCTGGAAGTGCACAACACGCTCGACGAAATGATCGAAGGTCACCGCACCACCGCTCAGGTGCAACGCTGTGGTGAAAGACGACGACGATGGCAGCTACATATGCGACACGACGCGGCAAATAAGAGAGCACGAGGGTTGGTGGCAGAGAAAAAGGAAGAAGAAGACACGAGCGAACGGGCAGCTGCGGCCACGAGGGCCGATCGAACGAGGGCCGAGGAAGCTTCGTGGAAGCAGTCCCGAGAGGGCTACCCAGGTGTATCGCTGGGCCGCCTCGTGACGGGTCGCAAGCCACCGAACCGAGGTCCTGCCCGTGTCCCGTGCCTGGCCGGTTCCTGAGATCTGGCAGTTCCAGTGCTCTCGGGAGTCTGCTGCGTTCACAGTTCCGGCGTCAGAATCCTGAGCCACCAACCAAGCGGCTGTCGCCGCGTCACCGCCACTGCCTACCCAAGCCACCTCCGACGCATTCGGCGTGTCCAGGAAGGTTACGACCACACGTGAGCGACCACTGGGGGGGGGGGGGGGGGGCGTATACCGCGACGCTCGGACTTTGCGCGTTAGTGGGCTAGGGACTGGAACTTTGTAGTCTGCCGCGTAGGGCTTCATACGCTAGCAAATACTAGGTGTTAGTGAATCTTACTTGTGTCTGTGTAAAATAATAGTGTGAATTATATGTGTGTCTGTGCAACCCGTCCCAATATCGCCTTCGAGTCTTTCCTCACCGCACCGCACGTCAACAAACGTGACGGTCCACGTCTATTCCTTTACATTATCTGGCGTCTGCGAACAGGACTAAACTCTCGTAACACCTTTGAGAGTCTCACTTTGTTCGCGTGCGGTGGTTGAGGATGGATGCCGAAAAACTGATTGGTCTCGGTAAAGAGTTGGGACTCACAGGCAAGGCACTCCAGCAGTGGATGGAGGAGGAGCGTAGCAGAGAAAGAGAACGCCGTTCACAAGAGCGTGAGGCTGCCAAAGAGGACCATGCACGAGAGTTGGAGCGGCAAGCTGGAGAACGCCAGTTGTTGGAACTACGGCTGCGCGTGCAAGAATCGCAACAGCCAAGTCAAGCGGTCACAGCCGACTCAAGGGATCGGGAAGCGAGTAATCAAGGTTTCCGAAGCCCGCACAAGTTGATTCCAACGTTCAATGAAGTTTGGGATGAGCTTGACGCATACATTCAGAGGTTCGAGCGAGTGGCCAGAGACCAAGGGTGGCCTAGCGACAAGTGGGCCCTATCTTTGAGTTTGTGTTTAACGGGGGAGGCACTCACCGTCGTCGGGCGCATGTCCGCTGAAGACGTGACTGACTTTGCTAAGCTTAAGGCAACATTGCTCCAGAGGTTTCGATTCACGGAAGAGGGCTATCGAATCAAGTTTCGAGAGGCCAAGCCGGACAATGGCGAAACAGGTCGCCAATTTGCAGGCAGGTTGCTTGGGTATTTTGATCACTGGCAAGAGTTGGCCAAAACTGAAAAGACGTATGACGCCTTGAGAAACAAGGTTGTCTCCGAACAATTCTTGCAACTATGTTATCAGAAGCTTGCCATCTTTTTGAAGGAGCGAGGTTGCAAAGGTCTGGACAGTTTAGCAGAAACAGCGGATCACTATCTCGAAGCGCAAGGCCTGACAAATCTGGCTAGAGGTCGAGAAAAAAAGGTGTATGTGAAGAGTGGAACACAAGCTAATGAGCCATCAAGCGGTCAAGCGAAGCCCCATTGCTTCATATGCAACAAGCGAGGACACAAGCCGTCGGACTGCTGGTCTAGGACTAGCGGATCTAAAGCTGCGACGGGTTGGAAAGGGAAGAAGCCTGGCCTTGGTTCGGAAGGCATTACCAAAAACCCCAAGGACCGCAACAAGGCTTCGTGTTCTCTTTCTGAACGCCACCAACCAACCGAAGAAGATGGGCGGCAAGAACAGAGCACACATGCTGCAAACACTGAAGACCGCAGTTCTGAAAAGATTGGTTCAGGTGCGCAAAGCACCGTTGGGCCGAAACTACGAACAGAAGGAATGCCGACAGCAAAAGGGCGTCTAGAAGGCCAACTCGTAACTGTTTTGAGAGATACCGGTTGCGACACTGTCGTAGTAAAGCGCTCTCTTGTGCCAGCAAACAAGTTTACTGGGGAAACGCGCACTGTCTATTTATTAGATAGTTCGGCACGATACCTTCCCGAAGCTGAAGTCCAAGTTGACTGTCCGTTCTTTAGAGGCACTGTGCGTGCCATATGCATGGAGCGTCCATTGTATGATGTTGTTCTGGGCAATGTTAACGGTGCTTGCCCCTCTCTCGAGTTACCTGGAGGCACAGATGCGAAGATGGAGCCTACCGCACTGCATTGCCAAGAAAGTACTGAGGGTGGGCCGCACGACAACGAGGAAACCTACCCAGTTCAAGATACTACTATGGTTGCTGCGTCAAGGCTGCCAGTAGCCCTTGTAAAACCGCTAAACGTCACTCCCGATGCTTTGGCAATGTTACAGAAGGAAGATCGAAGTCTCAGTGGTTGCTTCGCGGACGTAGGCAAGACCAAAACCACGCGGTCGGCCACTGTTACATTGACACTACTGAATGACATTCTCTTCCGTCGTTATAAATCTGCGACAAAAAGAGAAATCGAACAGCTTGTTGTTCCGAGAGATCTTCGGGGTTCCGTTCTGAAGATAGCGCATGAAGGGATCCTCTCTGGTCATCAAGGGACAAAGAGAACGGCCGACAGGGTCTCAGAAGAATTCTACTGGCCTGTCCAAGCAGATGTCACCCGGTTCGTGAAATCATGCGACATTTGTCAGAGGACTGTCCCAAAACACCTGGTAGGACGTGTACCTCTTGGAAACATGCCGATAATCAATGCTCCTTTCCAGCGAGTCGCTATTGATATTATCGGACCCCTTACCCCTACTTCCACTAATGGTAACCGATTTGTTCTTACCATGGTGGACTTCGCAACGCGTTACCCAGACGCAGTTGCTTTACCGAGCATTGACACGGAAAGAATTGCCGAGGCATTGCTTGCGATGTTTTCCCGCGTTGGAATCCCACGGGAAATAGTTACCGACCGAGGTGCACAATTCACCTCACAACTGATGAAAGAGCTAAGCCGCCTGCTTTCCTTTAAACGGCTACCCACTACTCCATATCATCCAATGGCAAACGGCTTAGTGGAACGTTTTAACGGTACGTTGAAGCAGATGATTCGGCGAATGTGTCAAGAAAGCCCCAAAAATTGGGATCGATACTTGGCACCACTGCTCTTCGCGTACAGAGAAGTACCACAGAGAAGCTTGGGTTTCTCACCGTTTGATCTCCTTTATGGCCGTTACGTACGAGGACCGATGGCTATCCTGAAGGAGCTTTGGTCAAGGAAACATTTGGACGAAGAGACCAAAACGACTTACGGCTACGTAGTAGAGCTGCAGGAACGACTGCAGCAGACATGTCAACTAGCCCACGAGGAGCTTCGAAAAGCGAAACTTACACAAAAACAATATTATGATCGCAAGGCAAAGGCGCGACACATTGCCGTGGGAGACAAAGTATTATTGTTGCTACCATCTGAGAACAACAAATTGATCCTAACGTGGAAGGGACCATTCACCGTCATTGAAAAGAAAAGCGACCTTGATTACGTCGTTGACTTGGGCACGCGAAGAAGTGCATTTCATATAAACTTACTCAAAAAGTATGAGGAAAGATGTTCCTTACCATCGGCTCAACACCAAGCTGTTGTAGCGGTCAACAACCGAGCAGATGAAGGGAACGACCCGCCATTTATTGCACTAAACAAGAACCACTTTCATACATTAACTCCGCCAAGCATGTGAACAACAGAGTATTGCGCTGGAGTTTACTGATTATGAAATACGACATCACTGTAGTATACATCAAAGGCAGTGACAATATTGGAGCAGACTACCTAAGCAGAGTGTCTTAGTTTTCTCAGTTCATATGTGTGTACATAGCCTCTGTTACTGTTTATATACAAGTGCGTGTTTTCTTTTTTTAATACTGTGTGAACTGTGTGCAACCTGTGAACTGTCTACTGTGTGCGCTATGTGTCAGTGCAACAAGTCCTCCTGCTGCAAGCCCACTCTGCATGGCAAAGTTGTTTAAAGTGAAACAACTTTCTTGTGTGGGGGGTAGTGTGGTGAAAGACGACGACGATGGCAGCTACATATGCGACACGACGCGGCAAAGAAGAGAGCACGAGGGTTGGTGGCAGAGAAAAAGGAAGAAGAAGACACGAGCGAACGGGCAGCTGCGGCCACGAGGGCCGATCGAACGAGGGCCGAGGAAGCTTCGTGGAAGCAGTCCCGAGAGGGCTACCCGGGTGTATCGCTGGGCCGCCTCGTGACGGGTCGCAAGCCACCGAACCGAGGTCCTGCCCGTGTCCCGTGCCTGGCCGGTTCCTGAGATCTGGCAGTTCCAGTGCTCTCGGGAGTCTGCTGCGTTCACAGTTCCGGCGTCAGAATCCTGAGCCACCAACCAAGCGGCTGTCGCCGCGTCACCGCCACTGCCTACCCAAGCCACCTCCGACGCATTCGGCGTGTCCAGGAAGGTTACGACCACACGTGAGCGACCACTGGGGGGGCCGTATACCGCGACGCTCGGACTTTGCGCGTTAGTGGGCTAGGGACTGGAACTTTGTAGTCTGCCGCGTAGGGCTTCATACGCTAGCAAATACTAGGTGTTAGTGAATCTTACTTGTGTCTGTAAAATAATAGTGTGAATTATATGTGTGTCTGTGCAACCCGTCCCAATATCGCCTTCGAGTCTTTCCTCACCGCACCGCACGTCAACAAACGTGACGGTCCACGTCTATTCCTTTACAAACGCCTTCCTCGTTCGCCAACCGGTCGCTGCATTCTCTCTTCCATTGGTCATGACACGTACTCTCACCCGCCGGACCGAGGCCGTATTTTGTAAGATTCTACTTAGTGGACTGTCCACTTCGGCTGTCGCCATTGGGTGCTGCTTGATGTGCGCGAAGGTGCCAGCCAGTCTTCTTAATGCTCGTGAAGCAGCAGCCAATCAGAGACAGCCGACATGGACAGTCCACTAAGTAGACTCTTACAGAATACCGCCCCTCTCTCACTACCGCAAGCCCTTCGGGAGGCCTTCTCCATCAAGCCACTACCCAAGAATATGCGCTCGGGACACCACGACGCCCGCCACCAAGCCCGTGCGGCCATTCTTCACTCCATACGCCGACCACCCAGCCGTCGCCTACGTTTATGCCGCCTGATACGCCTCGCCCGGGGACGCCTTCGCAGTCGTCTCTATCTTGCCCCCCTCGGCGCCCTCGGGGCCGACTATCACGGCCACCACCGTTCGAACGCCCCTACGTCGTCGAGGCAGAGGAGGCGGCCATCGCCTTAGCCACCACTTCGGCCAACGCCAGCGTTATACTCACCGAGTGCAAGCACTGCCATCTCCAATTTCGCCCGAGGTCTCGTCTCGCCTACCACCCTACGGCTCCTTCACCCACTCCTTCTGGAAGACGAACCACGTCACATCGAACTGGTCTGGGTCCCCGCCTACTCGGGTCACCCTGGCAACGAGTCGGCTCACCAACACGCTCGAGGATTGGTCGACCGAGCGATGGGGCCCTCCGCGTCGGGCGCCCCGGTGCCGTAGCCCCTGGTCACCTACCACGACACTACCCAGCACTATCGCCTCGATCGGTACGCCTACCCACCCCCACATGCCAGTCTTTCCAAGTGGTCCGAGATTGCCTGGCGTCGCCTCCAGACCCTCACCTTTTCGTGCCCCCTAGTGTATTCGCACATCCACCCAGGTAGAGAGCCTACATGCAAGCGCTGTTTAAAAAACAGCGCTTGCATGTCATCACCAGGTGTCATCTTTCCACGCTGCTGCCTGTGCGGTGACGTTGCCTCGCTGAACCAAATCCTCTGGAGCTGCCCAGAGGATTCCCCACCAGCCGACCTCTTCTCGCCGTCCCCCACCGAGGAATAATGGGAGGCCCTTCTCTCCAGCACCGAATGAGACATCCAGACACGGGTCCTGGTACGAGCTGAAGACGTCATCGTGAAACACAGCCTGGTAGCCTACGTAGCTTAGCCTCCCTTACGCCTCACCGTAAAAAGTGCCGCATGCCGCAAAACATCGTTTAGCTATGACGTCGCTGCATTGCGTAGCAACCTGCCTCGCCTCCTCTCCGTGTCGTGCACATGTTGCTTTTACATGGGACATGAAGGAGAGCGGAGAAGAGCATGCGCGCGACGCGCGCAATACTCGGGAGTCCCATTCAGGTGCATGCGCGACGGAAACTTCTATAATGGCTATGGTAAACAAATCGCTCAGTACTAACTAACGTCAGGAGCTCGCGAACATTCTACGAAAGCACTCCGCAGTGTTCGACTTTTCCCAGCAAGAGGCTCCACCATCCTTTCCCCCTTCTCGTGTACAGCACCGCATAGACACAGGATCTCACCAGCCTCTGCGACAAAAGCCATACCGAGTGTCCCCTTCGGAGCGCAAGGTCATCAATAACAAAGTCCGTGACATGCTAAAGAAAAACGTTATTCAAGAGTCGAGTAGTCCGTGGGCAGCCCCAGTAATTCTAGTCAGAAAGAAAGATGGCACATGGCGATTTTGCGTTGATTACCGCCGCCTCAACGCCGTTACCGAGAAAGACGTATACCCTTTGCCACGGATTGATGATGCGATAGATTGCCTTTCTTCGGCCTCATACTTTTCGAGTGTAGACTTGCGGTCCGGATACTGGCAGATTCCGATGCACACGGCAGACAAAGAAAAAACGGCATTCGTTACACCAGACGGACTTTTCTAATTTAATGTGATGCCGTTCGGGTTGTGTAACGCGCCCGCAACTTTTGAGCGATTCATGGACAACATTCTGCGTGGTTTGAAGTGGGAAGTCTGCATGTGTTATTTGGATGATGTCGTGATTTTCGGGCGCACGTTTTGTGAACACAACGCACGCCTCAATCTTGTGTTAGAGTGCCTAGGCAAAGCAACTTTCGTAAAGATTCTTCGGGATTATTTCTTGCAAACCTTTTAAATAATGTAACAGGTCTGCCCTTAGGATACTAGGTTTCTTGAACAGAGGAGCTGTTCATTAATCCTGCACGTTTCCATGAGAGGATTCACAGCAGCGCCCCACTTTTTTTGTAAGGTTATGAGTTTATTGTAATTTTGTTGCGTAGTGGTCCCCTGTGATGAATTTGGTTCGAGTCTTATTTAACTAGCCGAGGTGTTGCTTCGGGGCACAAAGAAACAAAGCCAGCTGCAAATTAAAAAGCACAAAAACTACACTTTATATAAAAAGCATCAAACAATACAGAGCAGGGACAGGATAATAATTCACTGAATCTTAACGTGAGTTGGCTGATGCTATCGTGACCAACTTAAAGTGCAACCCTGTGCACGCTTCAAACAGCGCGAGGTTCAACACAATGCTCTCAAGCTGGACGCGGTGGACGCGAGGGCTATAGAAAGTCCGGGTTCTGCTCACTCAAGTCGTGAAAGAAAGTTCACCGGTATTAAGTTCCTGCTCGAAATGGTCTGGCTGACGAAGGTATAGGAGCGACACTCACAGACGCTCGAGGACGGCCGAGCCGTGCAGCTGTCTGGTCGTTGCAACGCCGCCCCGTCTCCGCAAACCAGGAGACGCTGCAGGTCGCCGGGAAAGCACTTTGCGTCTGGGTGGAGGCCTCTGTGAGCCCGGGTCCAGGAGCCCGTCAAGCCCGTACCTCCGCACCCCAGCAGCCTTCCTCAAACGGTCCCTGTTTAAGTCGTGCCCGGTAGACACTAGGCCATCGGGGAAACATCGATGCGGTTGGGTGAAGGCCTTGTACGCTCGGGTCCTTCTGGCCCTACGCGCGTACACCTCCGCACCCCAGCAGCCATTCTCGAACCGCCCCGCTGACGTGTCTCTTCCGGACTTCTTCTTCAGATTCCTTTTTTTTGCGCCGCTCAGCGCGCTCGCGCCAAAGCCACATGGCAAGTCGTCGTCGTCGTCTTCATTGCACACACAGCTCGCGCGGCGCCGTAAATTCGCAACTCCTTGATCATCTGTCGATGACGACTTAGCGCACATCATGACATCCCCTACACCAATAAACCACATGGTCTCGTGTCGCCTACAACCCTACGACCCCTTCACCCACTCCTACTGAAAGACGAACCGCGTCACATCAAACTGGTCTGCGTCTCTGCTCACTCGGGCCACCCCGGCAGCGAGTCGACTCAGCAAAAGCCTTGAGGATTTCTCGACCGAGTGGTGGGCCCCTCCACATCAGACGCCCCGGTGCCGCAGCCCCTGATCACCTACCACGACATTACCCAGCACTATCGCCTCGAAGTGGTGGCGTGGAGCAGAGGTAGAAGACCGCGCTTCTAACTTGAAGGTCGTAAGTTCGAATCCTCCTCCAGTCCATTACATTTTCAAGCACGGGCTGGCGCCTGAAAACGGCTAAAAAGAAAAAAAATATGCCGAGAGCTAGTGTGGCTATACTAGTCCAGGTGCAACCAAATTAGGAAGAAACACTAAGCTTCAGCAAAGCCACTCCCTCATCAGAACAGGAATTGGCCTCCTCGGAGCAGTATTCGGCTACTACTTCCCTCATGACTCATGCAATTAACCCATTGCCCGCAGTCCCCAGCGGCGGCGGCGAAGCACCTGAACAAGGCGGCGGTCAGACCTGCGACGCGGCAGAGGTGGCTAAGAATCTCTGGATCCGGACAGGCTGCCACTGAAAACTGAACCTTTGCGCGTGTTCTACTCGCCCCACCCTCTTGAATAGGCCAGCTTAGCTCGTCTGTTTGGGGAATTATCAGGCATTGATTGGCTGGGATATTATTGGCCTTAGCGAGGTACGAAGAACAGGTGAGTCTTATACAGTGCTGACTAACGGCCACGTCCTCTGCTACAGAACTCTTCCAGATAAGAGAGAATACGGGGTTGGATTTTTAATAGCGGGAAACATTGATGAATTTTACAGAATTAATGATAGGGCACCAGACATCGTAATCACGCTGAATAGGAGGTTTAAAATGAAGTTAATACAATCCTATGCCCTAACCTCCAGTCACGGTGTTGAAGAAATAGGACAGTTTTACGAAGATGTTTAATTGGCGATCAGAAAGGTACAAACTCAGTATACTGTTTTCATGGGCGACTTCAATGCAAAAGTGGGGGAAAAGCAGGCTGGTGAGCAAGCAGTTGGCAACTACGGTATCGATTCTAGGAACACTAGAGGAAAGATGTCGGTGGAATTTGCGGAAAGGAATATGCTTCGAATAATGTATGCCTTCTCAGGAACCGTTACAACTGGAAGTGAACCTGGAAAATCCCTAATGGAGAAACAATAAATGAAATAGATTTTATACTCTCTGTCGATACCAGCATATTACAGCATGTAGAAGTGTTAGGTAAAGTAAAGTGCAGTGACCATAGGTTAGTGAGGTCCTAGGATTTCTCTGAACTTGAAGAGAGAAAGAGTAAAACTAGTAAATTCAGGCTGGTGTTCGCAAACAAGTGCGCAGTTCAGAGCAGGAAGATGAAGATCACATAGAGGTAATGAATAAAACCGCAACTAGGCTAATTTCTAAAGCAGTAATTGAAGTGGAAGATAAGGCACCAAGGCAACCAGTAGGCAAGCTCTCCCAAGTAACAAGGGACCTAAAAATGTTGAAGTTTCACCCGAAAGGCGAAGCATCAATTGCGATGCCATATTAGTAGATAGCTATACGTAGTATGGATAGTAGTTTTACCAGCTGTATAAACTTGGACATGTAGCAGCACCAGCTACACGCAGAACAGTTGTCGACGCCATCGGCGTTTTACCCGCGTTCGAACCGAACGCGCACGGCGTTGGTGACTATTGCCGGTGGCTTTGGCGGCGGGAGTTTTCAACGAGATCAGAACGGGACACTCGTCGAGCAGCGTCGGAAGTCTTTACCACCTTCTCGCCTCGCAACGTTTTTATATAAATGCGCATTTGGTGCCACAGCTAAACGTCGCCTGCCCTGCCTCCCTCCCGTCCCCCCACGGCCGTGCGTTCGATCCTCGCGAAAGCGCGTGTCCGTCGCGCGCTTTCACTCGCACATAGAGCATACGGCGCGCGGCGGCGATGTCATCGCCGTTGGATTTTATACGGAACTATCACGGCGACGGCGACGACGACGCTGATGGCCGAAATCCGCTTGGAGGGTCCATATAATTGCTATCACAATCATAAAGAAACGACAAAGCATGAAAGTATCAAACTACTTCCATGTAGAACTGACAGTTCTTACTCAAAGTAAGAACTGTCAAAGCTCATCAACAAGAAGGAAGTAAGGGATATTCAGAATGCATCATCATCATGCTCCTGTATATATGTACACTGCAGGATGAAGGCCTCTCCCTGCCATCTATAATTATCACTGTCTAGCGCTAGCTGATTCCAACTTGCGCCTGCAAATTTCTAACTTTATCACCCCACCTAGTTTTCTGCAGTCCTCGACTGCGCTTTCCTTCTCTTGGTATTCATTCTGTAACTCAATGGTCCACCGGTTAAATATTCTACGCAAACATGGCCTGCCCAGCTCCATTTTTTTCTCTTAATGTCAACTAGAATATAGACTATCCCAGTTTGGTCTCTGATCCACACCCCTCTCTTCCTGTCTCTTAACGTTAGGCCTAAAATTTTTCGGTACATCGCTCGTGTGCTGTCCTTATTTTGTTCTCAAGATTCTTCGTTACCATCCAAGTTTCTGCGCTCATGTTAGCACCGGTAAAATGCAATGCTTCTACACTTTTTCTTTTCAACGACAGTGTTAAGCTCCCAGTCAGGATTTAGTAATGCCTGCCGTATGCACACCAATCCAATTTGATTCTTCTGTAAATATCATTTTAATGATCAGGGTCCCCTGTGAGTAATTGGCCGAGATAAACGTACTCCTTTACAGACTATAGAGGCTGACTGGCGATCCTGAATTCCTGTTTCCTTGCCAGGCTAAATAACCTTATCTTTGTATTCTGCATATTAATCTACAACTCCACTCTTGCACTTTCTCGGTTAAGGTCATCTGTCATTGGTTGTAATTCGTCCCCATTGTCGCTTAACAGGACAATGTCATCTGCATACCGACGGTTGGTGAGATATTCGCTGTTGATCCTCACTCCTAAGCCTTCCCAGTCTAAGAGCTTCCAGCTCTCTGGCGCACTTGAAGTCTTGAGACATTGCGTATAAAGGGCCGCAAGCTTATTAAGCACGATATTTCCTCCATATTTGATTAAATCAACTGTTATTCTATCTTCTCCCGCAGCTTTTCCCCATGGTCATGTCTTGCAAGGCCCATTTAACTTGATCGCTAGTTATAGAAGGAGCCTCTGTATCCTGTTCCGTGCCCAGTACGTCAAGGAATGCCTATTGTTGAAAATTATTTCGATGTTACCAAATAGGTCAGCACGTTGTCGATGCGTATAATAGGCTGGTAGTCGGGTACCACAATCTGACGGCCGTGCAGCACGAAATTGAAAGCACCAACATACAACACACGCTCATTGAAGTTCTACCAAAGAGAAGAAGACTCATAACACTTTTCACTATTAAACATATACCGCCACACAAAGAAAGGGGAGCAGACTTCCCACACATCTTTCAAAAAACATCTGCGCTGGCCAAAGATGCACATATATTATTCATTGGAGATTTCAACTCAGAACACCCAGACTGGGGCTTACCCAAATCAGACCCAAAGAGCGTCCGGTTATGGGAAGCCATCCAAGACTTAAAGCTAACCATTCTGAACGACGCGCAACAGCAGCCAACGCGGATCGGAAACAACGTGTGCAAAGATACCTTGCCAGACTTGACGATGTGCACAAACATACCGTGCGCTCGATGGGAAAACACGGGCCTCTCGGCAGGCAGTGATCACTGCATCCTCTCCACTACCACTGCAACATCCACCAACAAAAGAACCAAGACCACTGCGCGAATCACGGAGTGGAACAATTTCCGACAAATACGCGAAGAAGTGGTACCCGACACCATTTCGGACATAAACAAATGGATCGAGTCGCTAAAGCAGGACGTGACCATCGCGACGCGCGAAATGGAGGTCACTCAAGAGCAGCTGACGACAGGTTCCCGCCTCCTCCTCATGTGGGAAGCGCACGAAGGCCTCATGCGCAGGTGGCGGCGTCAACGGCACAACAAAAAGCTTCGCCGTCGCACCGCGAAACTCTAACGTGACATTGAAGCCCACAGCGCCACACTCGAACGCCAGCAATTGGGCCAAATTTTCAACAGCCTGAATGGCCAGATGGGCTGTGAGAAAACGCGGCATCTGCTGCGACACCTCATTGACCCCGGTAGTTCCAAGTCTGCAGTACGCAAGCAATTCGAGCGTATAATCCACCAATATCCGGGTACCGACGAAGAGCTGCTGGAAGAGCTCGCCAACCAGTACATCAATACCTCCCACCAGAATCAGAAGAGCAGCAGCACTAATGCAGCAACAGTACAACTGCCACAATACACTGGAATCCCCAACCAAGAACTGGACGCCGACATCTCGGAGGCAGAGGTCGGCGCCACGCTCCACAGGCTGCGTACAACATCGGCGCCCAGCCCCGACGGTGTGACCAACAAGACGCTGCGAAACCTCGATTCAAAGTCGGTAGGGGCCATCACCAAGTACATGAACGAATGCTGCAAATCCGGACAATTACCCCGGAATGTAAACACGCCAAAGTCACCTTTATGCAGAAACCGGGCAAGAAACTCGACCTCGGAAATCTTCGACCCACATCCCTGACCTCTTGCTTGGGCAAGCTGATGGAACACGTCGTGTTCTGCCGTCTATAAAATACACGGAAGAGCACAACCTACTTCCCCCACTATGCCAGGCTTCCGAGCTCACCTATCCACCCAGGATGCCCTCTGCACCATGATCTCCTAAGACCAGAGAGTGGTACAAGCACCAAAGCCTTACTCGTCCTAGACCTTCACAAAGCATTTGATAACGTGAAGCACACTGCCATAGGAAACAGCTTGGCCGAGTTGGAACCGGGAGAACGCACCTACAATTACATATGTGCTTTTCTATCCAAACGTACGGTGGAACTGTCGGTGGGCAATCCCCTCTCCAAACCGATCAATCTCGGAGATCGTGGCTCTCCTCAAGGAGCTCTTCTATCACCTTTCCTATTTAATCTAGAAATGAAGTCACTACCATCCAAACTCGACACGATACCCGGCCTGCGACACATTCTCTACGCCGCCGACATTACGCTCTGGACGACCACGGGATCCGACGGACAAGTCGAAGAGACGCTGCAGAAGGACAGCCGACACGGTCGTCCAGCATGTGATTGACGCGGGTTTAGATTGCTCCCAGAGCAAATCGGAGATAGTAATACTGCGACCCCCAGACCGGCGCAGAATAAAACCCCCACTTACCCAACATTAACGTGCACGTCAACAACATTGCAATACCTCACGTGGATCATATGAGGGCCCTGGGCCTTTTTGTACAAACGAATCACCACAACAACATCACCATTGAGCGTCTCACCATAGCGGTGAATCAGACGGTCCATTTAATGACCCAAGTGAGGACACGCAAGCAAGGTATGAAGGAGAAGGAGCTACTGCAAATCATCCACTCCTTTGTCATCTCAAGGCTCACCTACGCCCTTCCCTACCTACATCTACTCCAAACTGAAAGAGCAAAACTGGACCGCCTCATTCGCAAAGTGTACAAATCTGCACTGGGGCTCATCCGTACCACCCCTACCAAGCTCCTTCTAAGACTGGGGTTACACAATACCGTGGAAGAGCTTCTAGAAGCACACCGCATGGCGCATATTCACCGACTACAGGGAAGCAAGACAGGTCGTTGGATCCTAGACGGCATCGGGCACAGAGTATCTCCAACGCACAACGATCCTGCCACCTATTCCCCCAACATCAGAAAGAGGTTCATCATCAAGCCACTGCCAAAGAACATGCTGGCAGGTCATCACGACGGCAGACGAAAAGCAAGAGCTCAAGCCCTGCACAAAACGGACGGGCCCAACTCCGAAGCAGCATACGTTGACGCTGCTCAATAGTCATCAACAACAACATGACAACAACCAATATACGCCCCGAGCAACTCCAATAAGGACGTTCTGTTCTGTCTGTGCCCTCAACTCGGCGGAGGCTGAAGAGGCGGCCATTTTCCTCGCTGCAGCAGCCGGATTTAGAACTATAATCAGCGACTCAGAGACCGCCATATCCAACTTTGCACGTGGAATCGTGGCCCCAGTCACGCTACGAATACTGCATCCCCTACTTTCCCCTAAACAACAAGATAGTGAAGAAGAACCCACCCCAATTGAATTGATATGGGTCCCGGCTAACGCAGGGAACCCGGGGAACGAGGCGGCCCACCAGTGTGCTCGAGGATTCGTCAGCCGAGCGGTGGGTCCCGTCTCCGACCCAGGGGGACCTGGTCAGCGAGCCACTGACTACATACCACGATATGGCCCAATACTACCGCCTCGCAAGACGGACAAAACCCCAACCTCATCCCAGCACACTCCTTTCCAAGCCAACAAATATACGCACACTTTTACCCTGACTTGACAGACCGACACTGCTCATTATGTGGGTCCATAGCCTCCTTAAATCATATTCACTGGGACTGCAAAGAAGATCCTACTCACCATATCTCCTGGCCGCTCTGTCGCCTGAAGCCTGGGAAGCGATACTTATGAACCCGAACCTGGAGGTTCAAATTCGGGCCATCAAAAGAGCCGAGGAGGTGATTGTAAGGCATCACCTGGTAGCCACCCCTCATTAAGCTAAATTAACAAAATAAAGTTGTTTCCTCCTTCTGGGGTACAGTCAAGACATTTCAACGCAGTCAAGGCATCGATAACTGCACGTTGAGAGCTCTAAACACAACGTCACTAATGACGGTAAAAGTGGCTTTTGTATCTAGAGTTGCGTTCGCTAAGTATCCATTCTCAATCGCACCGAACCATGGGCGCTATAGCGTAAAATCATTCCAAAATGTTTTTATTCCAAACTCCTGACATCAAATTTACGTAACTAACGACGCAAGCATCGGGCGGTGACCCGCAGCGTTGTCTGAACAACCCAATCAAACACTCTCCTCGTTTATAGGAGGTCACCTTTGTTCGTTTTCAAAACTAATAACATTGTCTACACTCAGCGGTTTTTCTTATCTAATTGGCTGACAAGAGGCGAAGAGCACGCTCTAGTGGAGAGGGTTTCGATGGGGCCGATCCAGCACAGTGAAAATAGATAACCGCATGAAGAGGGTGCGCTAGAGCACTGCACGGGCTCGGGCTACCCCGAAAGCCCGGGCCGGGCCGGGTAGAACAGTTTTTTCACGGGCTCGGGCCGGGCTCGGGCACGGCGTGTGCGTTTTGACCCGGCCCGGGCCGTGCTCGGGTTTTTTGACGCGGGCCCGGGCCGGGCTCGGGCTTTCTGGTGGTGTGCATCTAACGTGCAGCGAGTTATTCTCGGGCGTCTCAACTCTGAATAACATTATTTTTCGGTCTCGGGCAGGGTTCGGACCGGTTTCGAGTCGGGCTCGGGCCGGGCTCGTGCCTAAGGTAAAGGGGTGGCGGGCCGGGCCGGGCGGGTAACGTAGATTATTTCCGGGCCGGGCCGGGTCCGGGTCTCACCCTAAAAGTTTTGATCGGGCTCGGGCGGGCCGCCCAACGTAGAAACGGGCCCGGGCCGGGCCCGGGCTGAAAAAATTGGCCCGTGCAGTGCTCTAGGGTGCGCCGGCTTCTCCGATTACTTAGCTTACGTTGGATCGTAGAAAATCGCGGCGGTGTGCAACGGAAGGTTAAGAATGCCGCTAAAACGGATCCTCATTAAGGAAGAGTTGGCAGAGCGATGTCGTGTGCATGCCGAAAGGGCTCGATAACGTTTTACTGCCACGCAAACAGGTTTATCATGCGAAAATAATTACATGCTCACCGGCAGGTGCGAGTAGCGAGGGCCTGAGCGATCGGCGGGCAGCCATCTTCTATTCCTTTTGGAACGGGGTAGTCTGTGGCTATTCAGAAAAATATTCAGTTTTGTGCGGCATAATACTGCATTTTTTTTCGCGTGCACGTCACTTTGACGTGGTGAGTTGTCGCGGTTTCGTGAGGTCGCGCGACAGACAGGCGAAGTGGGTGTAGCCAGAAAACATTGGACCAATAGCAGAGGGCTAATGGTGAAAAGGCGTCGAATAAAGAATGATTATTTTTCTTTTGTGTGCTTTAATCATGCATAATCAGTGTGTACACGTTATATCATATGGGGAGCTATCGCGGTTTTCGTGACATCAGCGTGACAGACAGGCGAATTTGGGAATGGCCTGAAAATGTTTTGACCAATTGTAGGAGGCTGATTGCAGAAATTGGAATCAAAACAGTTTGGAATAATTTGCGTTATAGCGCCGCATATCAACCCAGCTTTGGGTCGCCCTCCGTTCTTGCCGGATAGTAAACAAGAGCAGAGACAATTTCACGACAAGACCAATAATTGTACTAAAGAAGTTGGTTTGGCAAGCCAGCAGATGCATACCATCGGCACTCCCTGTGAGGTGTACGCGTAGATCCCGCAGAATGACATTGTCGCCTAGGGCAGGCTCCTCTTGCAATAGTTATAGCTTCGACAAGCGTTGAAAAGAATTCCTTTGGAAACACACTTCTGCTTGTAGCGCAGCCGCAAACCACTTCCCAGGTATACACATCCAGTTAATCCAGCGAGGCGCCTTTTTATTTCCTCAGGCACACCGTCGGTCAAACCAGATACCATATTGGCGTCCTTAAGTTCAGCCAGTTGGCCAAGCAGCGTCTTTTCCTCATAGTAGTCCTTGATGCGCTACTTTTTCTTGAGCCCATAGTGTATGAACTGGCGGAATGTGTCCCCGGTGGGCGCTGCAAAGCGCTCTAATATCCTTTCATTTATGCCTTCCGACTAATTTTCGACGTTAACAATCTCGGTCAGGTACCAGCCGCATGACTCACGTTCCACATGCCCGGTGATGAGGCTGATGCGGTCTCGCTCCGTCCAAGAAGCTTTGGTCACTTTCGTCTCAAAGAGCCACTGGTTCTCAGGGACATCGTCTCTGGCCTTGGTTTACTTGATCAGGTTGATCGTCTGCTTAGATGTGCTCATGATCCTGTTGAGGTAGCTCCTTTGGACTTACTGTGTCGAAGCTGAGCAAGGGAAAAATAATCAGAAACATGATTCACTGAAACCCTGAATATGGCAAATCCCTTCTGCGGAAACCCGCAAGGTGGAGTACACTACGCAAAAGGGAAAAATTGACATCCATCCGAATTGTAGCACCAAGCGACAAAGGATAACCGTACGGGTTTCTCAGAAAGAAAGTCTCCTAGTTGCAAAATTTTTTTTCCTGGTCCAGAATTCGTACGGGTCCTGTACCAGGATGCCTTGTTCTTCAATTGGGATGCTTTCTTCGGAAGAATAAACGATCATAATTATTTTTACAGACTTATAAAATGCACCTAAGAAAAGTTTTTGTTTCACTTTTAAAGTGGCTTGACACAAGTAGGTACTGTATTTTTAAACGTGCCACTTCATCTGCAAATTTTTCTTTATCTGTCGTGCGGAGGGTGCCATGCCAGCAGACGGTGGTGCGGCAGCCTCCGCACCATTCCAACGTAACGACGAAGGTCCAGAAGAATGAAAATGAAGTGCATTAATAAATAATAGACCCCAGAACAGGCGCCCATAACAAAAGTGAGGCGTGTCATGTGATCGTCCTCAAGGAATCTCAGTGGTGCGTTCCCACGACAAAAAGAAAATGAGTGAGATACTTGCATAATTCCGTAAATCAAAAGGCGAGATTGCATCAATTCGCGGTGATCTCGCAAAAAGAGGACGCTTGCGCGGCCACATCGCTGGTTTGCGAGCGCCAGCCTATAAAAACGCAAGCACATCTGCCATGCTGGCTAGCTTCTCGCGGTAACGCTTTGAGGGATAAGAAGCGAGATACAAATCTATGATTGTGTCGCATGGTAAAACAAGGAAACAGAAATTAGACAAGACAAGTACCGTACTTCAAATAAGGTATAATCATTTTTCCTGGTGCATACGACTGCAAATGAAACACGCGCGAAAGCCGACATATATTCTTCATGCAAGACGCTTTGTATGCAGCATGATATCATCTGTCCGCACTTGCTTCTCTTCCTGTCCTGCGATCGGTTAATTTTGTTTCCCCCTTGCCTTCGATGGTGCGTTGCATGGCAAATTCAATTGCTATCGCATTCTGTTCTCCAAACGAAATCCCGTTGCTAAGAATCACTTACGTAAGAGAAAGCTGTGCGGAATTCGTTCCTTCTTCGACACCAAAGAATGTCAAAGAATGTTGGAAAGAACATTTCACTTGGCTCAATCGTTTAAGATACAATTGTTGATAACGTGTGACTTTAAACAATTGCCGAGTTTATAAGCCACTATTTATTGCGTATCTCGAATATCAGATGGGTTGCTCATTTGTTTGCATGTCAAGGCTGACGTAGCGTACAATTATTATTGTGAAAGCAACAAGCTAAAGTTTCTATTTGGTTTAATGTTACATGAACCGGGAATCTTCTGTATGCATTTAACATAATGAGATAAAATTGGGTATCTACTTACCTGAAGGCTGAACTCTCATCACATTATTGTATTTCATAAGTTGTGCTACTACAGGATGTTTTTCGCCTGTTAGTATTCCAGTCAACTGCTTTTCCACCCTGTTTTGGATGTACAAGCGCCATATGGTATGCACACATTCTGGCTAAAATTCTTGAACTTACCTTGTTCCGTTCCTGTAAAATATTCGCCCGAAATATACTTTACCATCTTTTACACTTGTTACATCGTAAAACTTACAAGCGGTGCTCGCTTGCCCAGTTGCCGTAGCTGTCGCTATAATCCATAAGTGTCCGAGAGTTTTGTAGAACTGCAACGGATACATGAAATGCTCATAGCGCAAAATGTATGGAGGTATATGATATGAAATGCCGTATAAATACTTTGTATTGCCCTAGAGTCATATTTAGAAAAGTGTCAATTTACAAAATCAGGAAGATACACCATTTGAATTCGGTGCGATTGATGCTCTTTGTATGTACGAAAATAATGTGTTGTGATTTCCATGTAATTATGTATTCATTATTTATGTGTAGCTTACAAAAATAAGTGCTCCTTTCAAAAACCCCAACAGACTCCGATCACCTTTTTGTTCTCATGCGAAGAGTGCTGGATATTTCTGGTAGGACTGTTGAATAATTCTCGCCTAAGGCATCGTCGTTTCCAAGCATCCTGTGCTTACTTCTTGCGATCCATATTTGTTGATGGCCATATAAATATGTCTTTATTGCTGTGGTTAAATCGTTCTGCGGCTGTATCTGCCCAATTGGCAATATGCGGTACTTTCTGAAGCTCGTTTCTGCTAATCAGTACTCCCACTCCAGTGGACGCTCTAGGACGCTAAAGGTGAATGAAGGAGGAATGTCGTGGCTTTTTGAAACATATCATGTTGCATAAGGCTTTCCATAATGCTCTGTCACGTCAACTGCGATTATTAACACACGCCTGATGTATAAAGCTTATTACAATTCGCGTACATTCAAAAAAGTCTAGAAAAGAAAGTTAAATACGAGTAGATACATCGTGAAAAGTTCGTAAATATCCATGTTTTCGGTAAGGAAACTCGCAGAAATAAAACGCCATCATTACCGCTGCTCAGAAAAGACACATAGCCTACCGTCTTAAGAACTAATGCGGGAAGTACGATTGGAACCTCAGGATTGCTGAAGGAATGTTGAATGTGCTTGTAGGTCATGTGCTAGTAAATTATCAGTTGCATTCACTCAAAATGACCATGAAGGCCACATCGGTTAGAGTTTGTGTATTACAGCGAGAGCTGTTTCTCGGATCACTTTCTGCTTGGTCGGCTGTCCGCCGGTGTCTGGCTCCCTCCATCGCTGGACTAAGACAAACACAAAAATAAAACAAACATATCGCTCTGCCAGGAAGATTGTAGCGCAAGATTCTACACAACAGACTCTCTGTCGACGCTACAGAAGTGGATAATTCTGATCATGCAGACCGTGATCGGTCCAGCTACTGGCGCCTATCATAGCGCCAGAATTCCATGTCCACAGAACCTGCTGCCCATGGCCGACAACATAAGGCTTAAGGTGGGAGACGTGCACGATATCAGTGGCGGACGCAGCAGATCATCGACTGTCCAATTGAGTGATCTCGTACATGACGTCAGTGATCTGCGTAGGACCTTGTAAGCCCCGGAGTAGCGCGAAAGCTTTGACGACAAGCCAACGTGGCAGCAAGGCGTCCAGAGGAGGACCAAAGAGCCAGGAGAGTTATTAACGACTCGGTGATGGCTAACGTAGCGGGCCTTCTGAGACAGTTGGGAGGCATAAAGACAATCCTTTGCAATCTGGCGAGCCGTTGCAGCCCGAGAATCTCCATCGCGGGCGTAGTCGGTAATGGGTGCACAAGTGATGGTAAAAGTCACGAAGGGCAATGTCGGATGGCGGCCAAACAAGAGATAAAAGGTGGAAAAGCCAGCGGTGTCATGGCGTGACGAGTTGTCGGCAAAGGTCACTTAAGGCCAGGTGCTGTCCCAACCACAATGGTCTGAGGAAACGTACATGGAGAGCATTGTGGTCAGCGTTCGGTTGAGGCGCTGTGTAAGCCTATTGGTTTGCGGATGGTAGGCAGTGGTTAGCTTGTGACAGGATGGAACACGAACGAAGAATGTCGTCGACGACTTTGAACAGAAAGAAGCGACCATGGTCGGTGGTGGACCAGGAGCGCCATGGTGAATAATAACGTCGTAAAGTAGAAATTCCGCAACGTCAGTGGCTTAGCTTGTCGGTAGTGCCCGCGTGTTAGCGCATCGGGTCGCGTAGTTCGTAGCTACGGCCATCCACTGAGATCAAGGCCGACGCGCTAGAACGGGACACCGCGAATGCTGATGAGCTGAAGAGGACCGGCTGGCGACAAGGATGGATGCTTGTAGCGCTGACAGGAGTCACAAGCAGCCACGTATCGGCGCACAGAGCGGTGGAAACCTGGCCAGAAGAACCGATGCCGAGCTCGATCGTACGAGCGAGGTGCTCCGGGATGTCCAGTGGTTGGGGCGTCATGAAGCTGTTCGAGGACAGAGGAACGGAGTGTTTCAGGAACAACCAGTAGAAGCCCTGGCCTATCGGAGCTGGTGTTGCGTCTGTATCAGATGCCGTCACAAAGCACGAATAATTGTAGGGACGTGGCAGAGTGAAGAGAGCGTAGACGGTGGATAATTGACCGCAAATGGTCATCGCTGAGCTGTTCACTGCGTATGTCCGTTAAATCGGATATCGAAGAGACACAGTCGTCGGAATCGTGCGCTGACAAGTCGGGAGGATCCACTGGATGACGGGATAGACAGTCCGCGTCTTGGTGCAGTCTGCCAGACTTGTAAGGGACGTGAAAGCTGTATTCTTGCAGCTTCAGTGCCCAGCGACCAAGTCTTCCAGTCGGATGTTTGAGGGAAGACAACCAGCAAACCGCATGGTGGTCTGTGATGACCTAAAAGGTGCAGCCAAACAACAATAATATAATATTAATAAGTTTATTTGCGTTCATGCATATTAGATGGGAGGACGGAGGAAAAAAAACTGCTCACTTGCAGCTTGACCGGCCGAAAGCCCCTGATTTGCTTATTTTGTCAGAAGCGGCATATCATCGCATAAAAGTTTGCGCTAAATTCTCACAGTAAGTGAAATGTAACAAACAGGGTAGTGGTGGTGTCTTGAACAAGTAATGATGGCGTCTCGAAACTTTGGAACAGCACAAACTAGTGCGAGGCACTCATCATCATCATTTATTTTCCCTTAAGTACCCCTGTCGGGGTAATAAATAAGGGTGGGGGGTTACAGAAGGTAAGAATAGCAATATAGACATGGTTACAATTTCCTACAGCCTGTGAATTTCGTTTGAGAACACAACTAAAAAGAAAAGGAACACAAAAAAGAACAACTTCGCGGCACACCGAATACAATGCAAAATCAAATCAGCAAAAAAGTCCCAATGTGCAACGGCACTCGCGAAAGAAGGAAAACACAGTATGGTCAATATAAAGTTAGAGTTTGAGGTAATCAGTAAGCAGCTGTTTAAAGATAATGTGGTTACGCTCGCTGACAACTCTATCTCATAATTTATTCCACTCTGCGATAGCGCTAGGCAAAAACGATTGATTAACGGAAGATGTCGAACCATGCAAGCGCTGCATGCTGCAAGAGTTAAAAAGGCGACGAGATGTACGTGTTGGTGGAATTCCCACACCTGCGAGAAGCCTTCCACGCAGGTGTGGGAAGTTTTAATATAGTCGATGGAAAAGGCACAGCTTTGCAATTTTCCGACGCAACAACAATGGTTCGAGTCCTAAGGATGATTTGATTGTACTGACGCTTTCTTGACGGCTGTACCAGGAAGTGATGAATCTAGCAGCACGATTTTGTATTGATTCTAAAGTGTTGATTAAGTAAACTTGGTGCGGGCTAGAAGTAGCTGATGAGTATTCAAGTTTACTTCGAATGAAAGTTTCATAAGCTACTTTTCGTGTCGATGGGGGGCACAGGGCAAGGGTACGTCTGACGTAACCAAGTGATTTGGTAGTGTCGGTAGCCAATTTTGTGATGTGGTCGGTCCAGGTCAACTTGCTGTTAATGGTGATACCGAGATAACGATATTATTCAACGGTAGATAGGGTTGTGGAGTTAAAAGAATACTGGTATTCTTTGTTAGAGTGTTTACGGGAGATCCGCATAACTTTAAATTTGGAGATGTTAAGTTTCATGGGAGAATTGGAAGACCAGGTTTCTAATAAATGTAAGTCTTGTTGAAGTATTTTATGGTCGGTTTGGTCCTTGATGTGACGATAAAGTACGCAGTAGTCTGCGAAAAGTCTGATAGAGGATGAAATGCTGTTAGGAAGGTCGTTTATGAAGATGAGAAAGAAAATAGGACCGAGGAGGGACCCTCGTGGCACGCCGGAGATCACTCTAAAAGTCCCAGGGCAATGATTTCCGACAGATGTGTACTGGAGGCGATTTGTTAGGACGCAATGGATCCATGACAGTGCGAGATGGTCGAGATTGAGGCATGAAAGTTTGGCCAAAAGTAGCTGATGGGGAACACAGTCGAATGCTTTGGCAAAGTCTAGGTAGATGACGTCAGTTTGAAGTGATGAGTCTAAGTTCAGATGAAGATCAGTCACAAATTCAAAAATATGTGTATCGCATGACAAACCAGGCCGGAAACCGTCTTGATTGTGAAAAAAGAAGCAATGATCCCCAAGATGACATACTATTTGTGAATATATAATATGTTCTAGGCGTTTACAGGCAATGCTTGTTAGAGAAATGGGACGATAATTAGAAGGATCAGAGCGGCTGCCTGACTTATATACAGGTACCACTGTACTAATTGTCCAGTCATTTGGAAGTGACCTATCGGTAATGGACTGGGTAAAAATTATTTGTAATATTTGACTGGAAATTTATTTCGTACCTTTTAGTATTTTAGCAGAGATGTTATCTGGCCCGGGGGCACTAGAAATTTTCAGGTTTTCAGTTAGCTTCATAAAGCCTTGAGAATTAATGATAATAGGAAGCAGGCGGGGGAAACAATAGCTGGGCAAATCAAAGTCCTTCAGTGCAGACTAACGAGTGAAAACAGAAGAAAAATATCAGTTGATTACGGTCTGACCGCTTATCACGTGGCACATTTGAACCGCCAGGGTAAGTCAAAGAAATGGTATTGGAGCGATTGTTTCCTTTCAAAATATTCTAAAATTTATTTAGGTTGACACGTATAATGTTCTGCAAGTCGTGGTGGAAGAATTTCTTTTTGGATTGTTTCAAAGTGTTAGTGTATTCACGCAGGCACGTAAAGTACTTATCCCACTTTGAACAAGATGTCTAGCGTTTCGCATCACGAAAAAGACGTTTTTTCTTACCCAACAGCCTCCTTAATGTATTCGAAAATATTAGAAAACCAGGGCTTTCCTAAATCACCGCGAATGCGAACAAGAGGCACAAGTCTCTCGACAAGCGATAGTAATTTATTCTTAAATAGCATCCAGTTTTCATCTACTGTACGAGAAGGAGCAGTCTGACGGAAAGAAAAAGAAAACTTGTTTAGTTCAGTGTTGATGTTGCTAAAGTCTGCTTTGTTGTAGTCCCTAATCTGTTTTGTTGAGGGTTGCGGGATAGGAACTGCGATGCAGAGATTAAATAGTAGTAATTTGTGATCGCTTAGACCACCAACAGATGATAGCGATTTTATTCGATTTTATGATTTCAGGAACAGAATCAAGAACATTACCATCTGAATAAAGTGGAATGTTAGGATCGTATGCGCCTCTACATCTTCCCAGTTAATGTACGGAAAATTAAAATCGCCACACAGCATAAAATTCGCAGACGGGAAGCGTGAGTAAAGATCAGCTAGTACAGAATTTAGTTCATGGTTGAAACATCACAGTCAGGAGCACGATAACAAGCAATAATCACAATTATACTTGAAGCAATCGAAATATTTACACACAGAATTTCGTGCTGACAGTTCAATTCGGTAACATATGAAGGAACACTTTCTTTCACAAAAATCAAAATGCCCCCTCCCCTACGCCTCAACCTGTCAAGAATGTGGACAGCGTACGCTAGGCTATCGTGTAGTAGCTCGTGATCAGCAATATTTGGATGTAGCCGTGATTCTGTAAGTATAGCGAGGTCAGTATCGCTGTCTCCTAAAATACATTCTACGGCGTCTTTCTTAGGTAGATAACTACGCACGTTTGCGACCAAGACGGACATATTTTGATAAATAGGTTAACGATCGGGGCGAGGCAGGATCGGGGGGGGGGGGGGGGCAGGAGGAGGATGCGCATGCCTAGAAAAACGCAGGGACTGCTACGCCTTCAGTTTAACCACACAATCAGATTCAGCATTGTACGTGAATTGCTTGCCATCAAGCAGCAGCCGGTCAAAGCGACGTTTAAATGGTTTGCCGCTCTGTTGTCCATGAAGATAAAGTTTCCTTCGCGCGTGTCGAACTCTGGCTGAGTAGTCATCGCGAATCGAAAAACTCGTGCCTTTGAGCTTGGAAGCCACTGCAAGAGTACTAGATTTATCTTTACATCTTGCATATTTTACAATGATAGGTTTAGTTTTGTCTTGCTTGTAGCGACCAAACCGGTGCGCACGCTCCAAGTCGTCTATATTTATGGACAAACCGAGTTTCTCGGAGCAGTCTCGCCTTGTGTGTCTTGAATTCCATAAAAAAGCAAGTTTGAACGACGCAGGCGGTTTTCTGCGTCATCGCATTTTCCGGTAAGAACTTTGATTTCAGTGGAACGTTTTGCAAGGCTATCATTCACGTCTGCCTTTAAACCTTTTTCGTTTGACTGAATCGACGGCACAATCTCCAGGGCATCAATACGGGCCGAAAGGCTGGTCACAAGGGTCTCGATGCTAGTCTGTGATGCTCGGATTAGAGAAATTTCGGACAGGACGGAACTTGGCGATGCTTCGGATATGGCCTTTGCAATAGATTCAGTGGACTGGGGTGAAACGTCATCTGGTCCTGGGTTTGATTCCACGTCTCCCGACAGTAATAAGAGCAGATGAACTGCTTGAGCATTGATGGAGAGAGACAACAGCGTTCCACAGAACAGCCTACGACACGTACCAGTAACAGAAGGGGGGCACGACACCGCAAGAAAACAGTGATTTCCAGAGCGGACGCAAGCCGCGTTCGATAGGTAACTGCCCTGCGTCAAGAAGGGCATTTTTGTGACCACTGTCGTTGCGGTGGCGTGCCCCAACTCTGTCCAGTCTGGCGGTGCAGTATGTAGTCGATGCGGCCGTTCCTCGGACACAGTTGCTCCGTGTTGCTAAACGAAGAACCGGACTGTGTCCGGAAACGGCTTGTGTGCGGTGACTTGCGAGGAATCGTTCGGGACCATGGGTAGCGTCTGGGCGGGTGCGCTTTGGTGATAAGCCAGGAACAGGTGGCTGCCGCGCTCAGCGATCGAAAATTTGCACTTTGAAGAGGAAAGAAGGCGATTGGCATAAGCGATGACGCGGTCGCGTCCTTCTTGCTGCTGGGCGAGAACAGTGCTGATGCCATGTCCACTGGAGTCGGTGCGAAGTTCAGTGCGGGCTTACGGTTCAAAATGGGCCAAGGTGGGTGGTGGCGTAAGTAACATCGTGAGGGTGTGAAACGCAGTGGCCTGATCAGGACCCCGAGAAAATGACGATTCCTTCTTCAAGAGTTCCGTTAGTTGACGGGGAACGTCGGCGATGTTCTTGACAAAACGTCGAAAATAGGAGCACAAGCCGACAAAGCTCCGTACGTCTTTAGTGGAACATGGCATAGGGAAGTCTTTGACAACGCGAAATTTTTCAGGGTCAGGTTGCACGCCTCACTCACAAGGTCAAAACGGCATTTGGCAAAGTTGAGCTGAAGGCCTGCTCGCCTGAAAACTTCAAGAACGGCCGACAAGCGGCTAAGGTGGTGGTTAAATGTTGGTGAGAACATGATGACATCGTCAAGGTAACAGAGGTAAGTTGACCATTTGTATCCATGGAGGAGGGCAGTCCATCATCCTTTCAAACGTGGCTGGGGCACTACACAGTCCAAAGGGTATTTATTACCTTAAGCTGGTAAAGTCCATCTGGCGTAACAAATGCGGTCTTTTCACGGTCATATCATGGACGGATATCTGCCAGTACCCTGACCTCAGGTCGATAGAAGAGAAGTAGGCAGAGTCGTGTAGACAGTCGAGAGCGTCATCGATCCGGGGCAAAGGGTAGACGTCCTTGCGCGCTACCTTGTTTAAGTGGCGGTAGTCGACGCAGAAAGGCTAGCTGCCATCTTTCTTCTTGACTAGGACGACCGGCGATGCTCCTGGACTGCATGAAGGTTCAATGACGTCATTGGTGATCATGTTGTCGACTTCACGCTGTATCACTTCTCGCTCGGCATGGGACACGCAATGAGAACGTCGTCTGATTGGCCTGGAATCCCCAGTATTCATCTTATGAGTGACCACAGATGTCTATCCCAAAGGACGTCTATTAAAGTAAAACATGCCGCGGTACGACTTCAATATGCGCCGCATATCGGCTGTTTCTGCAGGAAGGCGGTCAGACGGTATCATCTTGTCAATATCATCGTCGATGAGATTGTGCAAGGAAGGGGCAGAGGACAAAGAAGCATCGGTGACGAATGCAGAAACGGCACACTCATGCATAGAAGAGATGTGGGCTAGAGTCATGCCGCATGGGATGAGTTGCGTGCACCAGCTAAAGTTCAGTATGGGTAGAGACGTTCGACTATCCGTAACTATAATAAGGATGTGAGGAAGAGCGACTTTTTTGGCGAATAAGACGTCAACGATCGGGGTCAAGATGTAATCGCCATCGGGAATGGGAGAAAAAGACCACAAGTTCACATATATAACGGCTTGAGGGGGTAGACGTACGTAATCGACTGAGCACAAGCGCGGTTGGCGTGTAGTAGGAGCGTCGTGGTAGCACAGTAGGTCTAGCAGAAGCAAGCCGGTTCCACAGTCAATAAGGGCAGAATGGGCCGACAGAAAATCCATACCGAGGATGAGGTCGTGGAAGCATTTCTCGAGCACGGCAAGTAGTACGCTTGTGGATCGGTCAGCAACACTTATTCCGGCGGAGCACATCCCTAGCACGGGAAACGTTCCGCCATCAGCGACACGAATGAGCGGTACTGTGGGTGGTGTTAGCACTTACTTAAAGTGGCGACGAAGCTCTGACTTCATCACTGGTACCTGAGCCCCAGTATCCACTAAAGCAACAATATGTGCGTCATCCAGTTTAACGTCTATCAGGTTCCCTCAGGTCCGCAGTGTGGTCAGAGGATTTGGCAGGCGAGTCGTCGATGCAGCCTCACCTCTGGGAGCTGTATCGTCTAGTTTTCCCGAGGGAGTTGTTCAATCGGTGATGTCGGGTGGCGAAATTGGGTCGAGCGAGATGATTGATGACGAGACAACGGTGAACGGGAGTGGTGACCACGTGGGGACGGTGAACGACGATACCGCATGGAGGGAGCGTCGTCAACGGTGGTTTGGGGAGGCTCGTGGTAGGGCTGAAATTGCCCATGATCCTTTTCAGGGAGACGGTTGTATCCATAGGGCGCCTGATACCAATGCCAGCGGCTGTTACAATGGTCGGCCACGTGTCCAATACGACGGCAGTTGAAGCATATGAGACGGTCATCAGCATTCCTCCTACTCGGCTGGGTACGGAATGGTGGCCTTTGACTGTGGGCGTGCGAAAGTGAGGGACGGCGGTTGATCGGCTGGCAAGGATCTGCGGCGCACACAGAGTCCCGGCCAGCATTGGAGAGCTCCTGATGAACGATAGCTTGCACTAGTGGCACCATCTGGGAGCTATGGTCACAGGTACGGCCGCACGTAGAAGCAGGAGACACAGCGTCAAGTTCACGTCGGATTATCTTCTTTACGTGTTCTACGGTGAGCGGCGCCTACGGCACAGGTACCGTGAGGTTTATAGCGCATGAAAAAGACAAGGACGAAGGACGAAGCGGTTTCATTGCGAGCGCCGTTTGCAAATCTAGTTCCCTTTCATTTTGTCTTACGAAACAAGATTTTGCCGCGAGACGTTCGGGCTTTATTTGGAGGCTTTCTACCTTCAGCTAATCATGGAATTCGGGTCTGCAAGATTCAGAGGTCAGAATGGCTTCGCCTGGCTCGTCTGCACAGAAAGCTACTGGTTGCACAAGTAAGTGCTACCAGGAGTCCATCCACGGTCCCCAGGATCCTCCGGGAGTGTTCAAGGCTGATCGACCAAGCGACGGAATCCTTGTGGCAGGTTCAACTGAAGGAACTGCGTCGGCTCCTCCCCGACAAGTTACCTGCACCAAAAGGGAAAGTTCATTTCCTTCAACGGGAAAGTGTTCCTCACGACGTGCAACACGTCCTTGCCCTAGGGCCAGAGTTCGCCGTATAAAAATGGAGGACCCCTCCGGAGCTCCTGTCTCTCGTCAGACAGGTTTCCCAGCACGCCGCGGGAGAGGACGCTGTGCGTTGTGCATCGGACGGTGTCGACGCCTTGATCCATAGCAAGCCAGCGGCTCCAAAGGTATCTGTAAAACGCGTAGCCTCTTTTTTGAAGGACAACAAGCTGTTTGTATTACCCGCAGATAAGGGGGGGGGGGGGGGGGTTGCGGTGTTGTCTCATGAGGCCTTGAACGAAAAAGCCTTAGATGCAGTATAAAAAGTTTTTATCCCATGTAAGAATCTGTGCGTGTCAAAAGTGAAAGCGAATGCCAAGAAGCATTGTAAACGCCTGCGTTTAGATGGTGTTATGAAGGGTATAGGTGCCAGCAAGCTTGATTGCCTTGATGTGTTCTTTAGTGTAAAGACACACAAGATGGACGCACCTTTTGAGCCATTGTGACTGAAAACGGCACCTGGCAAGAATGTGTAGCATTGTATCTTCAAAAAATGCTCAACATGTTGTCAATTCAGGACCGGTTTCTTGTAAATAACTCTGATGTGGTACTGGATTACTTCAGGTCATCAACACATAAGAATGTTAGGGCCTTCTCTGTAGACATAGCAGACCTCTTTTATTCCTTACCGCATTCAGGTCTGGTCTCCAGTGTTCAGTGTTCTATTGACACTTTTGGAAACGTTGCCTTGACGAACGCAACCGGGATGTCAAATGACAGTTTCTTAGAACTTCTTAGTTTTTATCTTCGGTATACTTTCATTCTGTGGGAAGGGCAGCCTTGTATACAGAAGGAGGGAATTTGTATCGGATCGTGTATAGCTCCCATCCTTAGCGATATATATTTAGCAGAACTAGACATGTACATGAGTGGTCGGCTTCTAGATTTTAAGATTCTCAAAGTTTTTAGATACGTCAATGACTTTTTAGTACTACTTCACTGCAGCTCTGACTGTTTTGATTTTTTAACCACTAACGCACTTTCTTTTATACGCGAGGGTTTATCTCCTTTAAAAGTAACGCATGAACTGCCGATTGACGGAAGCATGTGCTTTCTTGACATTAAGTTTTTATTTTGCAACGACCATGTACGCTGGAAGTACGAGCCTCGCGCGAACAAGCCACTGCTCCCATATCAGTCCGCGCACTCTAAGTAGGTTAAGAGGGGAATCGCAGACATGCTTGTCAAGCGCGTTATGTAAGTCATTCCCTGAGCTGATGACCGCCAGCTTCAATGATCAGATCATCCGCCTTCGTTTGGCAGGTTATCCCACACATGTCCTTATTAGCGTTGCTGAGAGTCTGCTCAAGTCGAAGTTATCAAAACATTCTTCCAGCCTGCCTTGTATAGATAAGAAGAACGTAGCTGTCATCCCGTATATCCACGGCCTATCACACCGTTTGAAGAAACTATAGGTCAACGTGCGAATTTTAGGGTAGTGTTTTCTGCTTCTACAAAATTGCAATGTCTGTGCAGACTAACCAGACCAGGCCTGTCTGAGAAGCGCATGTGCAGAATGAAGCACCAGGACCCGTTTGTTGAATGTGCGGAAGCAATTGTCTACAACCTTCCTTTAAAGTGTGGAAACAATTACCTGGGACAAAGCGGAAGGTGCCTCAACGAGCGTTTAAAGGAACACCGGTACATTGTTGCAGAAAAGCGGGGTGGGTTCCTTGATGCTCACTGCAGGCATTGCAAGTGTGATGATGCCGGGGCGGATGAAGGTAACCGCTCGACGTGTGCTCCAGCATACAGAGACTGCTCCATCGTGGGAAGAGCACGAGGAAGATTAACTCGCGAAATTATCGAAGCAGAAATGATCGATAAGCTCGGGGATAACTGTATTTCACAGCCATCTATTGCCCTTTCCCGCAAAGAGTTAGCTTACTTGCGTAATGGTGTGTAAGGTATTTTTGTAAACGGCGCATGTATGATGATGTATGCGAAAAAGTTGTATATATGTGTGGGTCCTTTTCTCGAAGTAAATATTGTTGCAAGTTAGCGCCTGTGTGTGTCACCTCTTCCTTCGTCCTTGTCTTTTTCATGCGCTATAAGCCTTACGATGTCATACCAACAAGCCCAAATCACTGCATTACGGCACAGGTACGTCTTCGCACGACCACGTTGCTGCCGTGCTCCGGAAGTCGAGCGAAATTATGGGCAATGCGTCGTCTTTTGATGGCCTCAAAGCGTTTGCACTCTTGCATGATGGCATCGATGGTGTCGCAGTCTTTGCAGGTTAGCAGGTTGAAGTCATCCTCTGCAATGCCCTTTAACACGTCGTCTAATTTCTCAGACTCCGTCATGTCGTCGTTGGAATTGCGGCAAAGGGCAAGCAAGTCCTGCATATAAGTCAGGTATGACTCTGCCGCTGTCTGCGGACGAGATGGCAGCTCCTTTTTGCTGCTGCTTTTCTACCTGCAGACTTGCCGAACAAGGAATGCATCTTTTCCTTGCAGGCACCCCAGCTCCCAATTTCGTCTTCGTTATTCTCCAACCACACCTTCGCTGTTCCTTTGAGGTAAAATGTTTGCCAACATGATCGTCTGATCCCAGTGATTGTTTTTACTTGCACGCTCGTACAGAAGTAGCCTGTCCTGAATGTCGACGTTGTCAGTACGGCAGAATGTGCCTGGGTCTTTTAGCTGAGCCAGGACGACCGTTGTCGTTGCAGCCACCTCGGTGGGCGCCGACACCTCTTCCGCCATCGTGGATAAAGCAAAGCGTCGGCCGCTACGGAGCTCCATTGTACCGTTTTGGTTACCCGCACCTACCACCGAAATGCTACGTGGATGAGAGTAGCCAAAAGGGACGGGAAATTTGTACATGCAAGATATATACAAAGAGAGACGGCTGCAGGCAAGATGGCAGGACAACAACACGAGCGCTACTGCGATCGTCGTCTTCACCGTCTTTCTGGCGCATTCTTTCATTGCTCGGCACGAAGCGTACTTCAGTACGCGGGAATAGCGCGTAACAATATCTTTCCATCGGCCACCCATGCAAACTTCCAGGTTTTCTCTCGTATTGCCTGTATTCTCTCGTATTGCCTTACCCAGCAAAACTTTATCAGGACACCCATGTTCGTTTACGTATACCGGTGTGTTCTTTTCAAAACCAAGCATTGAACTATTGAGTCGGCGCTTTTTGGCGGCCCTTATGAAGTTATCCCTGGATGACCTTGATACAAATCTTACGACAATATTAGGAGGCGTGCCATCCATAAACCGTTGATGTCATCACACAAGGCAAAACAAAGCTGCGAGCAAGAGCATTCTAAACAGCCAATTACAAGCGGCCTGCATGCGCGATTCCGTGCTTCGCGAAAATATTGAGCTTTTGAGCTTGTAGGTGGCCATGATCCGGTTGCTAAATATTAGCTGCTAGTCTGCACCTTCAATTTACAAGTAAGAGCATGCTGAAATTTGCCTATGAACAGCCATTCCGTATGATCCCAAGAGGTCAGTGCATTGAAATTTGGCCAGTATTGGTGTGTTTTTGAGGTCTAAATCTGAATGAAGCAAAATTACCTCTTCAATATCCAGGTATGGAGGCGGGGTGGCAGGTTTACTTCCACAGAATAAATTCGTAATAACAGCTGTAGAAAGGAGAGTCTTCAAAACGTTTCTCCTTCCCATACTGCAGCTGAAACCACCGGTCTATACACTGGAACAGAAAGGTGTGTAGACGGGCATGTGACGCAGTAGTTCACAAAGTGACAGCCAGCTCACTTTACTCTCACTTTATTTTCGTGTTCAGTAGGTATGGTTTAAACAGTATAAAAGTTTTGAATGGAACTTGTGTCATTTTATGAAAATTCACAAAATTTAAAAGATAAAACGGCAGAAAGTTTGATTTATTTAATTTTTACATATACTGCATCCCAATATAGGGATATAGCAGAAGTGGGAACATTACACATTACTACACATTAAAAACGTACACATACACAAAAAAATGAAAAAGAGAAGCACTTTAGATGTTAGCCAGGTGCTTACTGGTGGTAGATATAAAATCATTTAGTGAGAGTGAACGAATGTTGCCGGGTAGAGAATTGTTTCACAATACGGCCGATAATATTCTTGTAAACATATACAATTTCCCGCGGTGAGGTTTCCATACGAAGTAACCCTTCAAAGCGCGAACATTATCGGAGAAAGGGAAAAGTATAACTTTCTATATCATCATCAGCAGCAGCAGCCTATATTTATGTCCACTGCAGGACTAAGGCCTCTCCTTACGTTCTCTAAGTACCCTCTGTCTTGTGCTAGCTGATTCCAACTTGCGCGTACAAATTTCCTAACTTCATCACCTCACCTAGTTTTCTGCCGTCCTCGACTGCACTTTCCTTCTCTTGGTATGTATACTGTACCTCTAACGCTCCACCGGTTATCCATCCTACGCACAACATGGCCTGCTCAGCTTGATTTTGTTCTATTAATGTCAGCTAGAATATCTGCTATCCCCGTTTGCTACCTAATCCACACCCCTCTCTTCACGTCTCTAAACGTTATGCGTAACATTTTTCGTTCCATCATTCTTTGTGCGGTCCTTAACTTGTTCTCCAGCTTCTTTGATAACCTCCAAGTTTCTACCCCATATGTTAGCACCGGTAGAATTCAATGATTCTACACTTTTCTTTTCAACGACAGTGGTAAGCTCCCAGTCAGAATTTGGCAATGTCTGCCGTATGCGCTCTAACCCAATTTTATCCTTCTGTAAATTTATTTCTCTTGATCAGTGTTCCTTGTGAGTAATTGACCTAGATACATGTACTCCTTTACAGACTCTAGAGGCTGACTGGCAATCCTGAATTCTTGTTACCCTGCCGGGCCATTCCACATTATTTGTATCTTCTGCATATTAAACTTCAACCCTACTCTTACACTTTCTCGGTTAGGGTCCTCAATCATTTGTTGTAATTCGTCCCTATTTAAAAGAAGGCGTAGCATCCGGCAGACATTTCTGTTACGCCTTTCGTATGAGTGCGTTGATGTTTGCTTTTTCGGCTGAATACCAATTGAGGTATGCAGCCTCGTATATAGTGTGACTTGTGGCGAAGGAATAGATAGGCCTGACGACGTTAGCTTTGAAGAAATCAAGCCTCCCATTGCATAAAAAGGGTTTATTAAGAAGAAACCGTGAAACGACTCCGTGGATAGCTGCTGTTGCGCGTAGTCCGAAGCACGAGCGAGCTTCGTCCCTTCTTCGTCGCTCTTGCTCCAACAAACTGCCCGCATGCAGAAGTTCACAAAAAATTGCCAAGACGCTTAACGGGGGGCGGTCCCACTCCGACGGCACGAGCCCCCCCCCCCCCGTTTTCAGTACTTTTGGAGCAACCGTGGCGGCTCTTCTACTTAGGATATAAAGTTGTCGTATATATCATAAAAAGCTTAATTCTTGTACATTCCTACTATATATAATAGAAAAATTGAATAATTTGATTTAGAAATAAGTGTTCAAGGACGAGCATGTGGTACATGGTTTTTGCGAACTGTGTCTCAGTTGTGACCCTATTTAGAAGGAACTACCGCATTTACTGCATTGCGGCTTGCTCTGTAGCTTTAGGACACATTTATTTGTTTCCGAGACGCAGCAAAATAATTTTGAATTTTTACTTTTTGGATAATTTGCTTTTGAAGATTGCCAAATATCGCAAGCTTCTGTTGCAAACATCCCGATAACTACACGTTCAAGGAAGCAAAATTTTGGATCAATGTCCATTTAGGACGCAAACGTTCATTCATGTATCTTCATTAGTTTTAAACTGCAGCTTCGTAGCTTTAGTACCTTCCCGCAAAAATGGGCAAAAGTAAAACCAGAATTCTAAATACTGCTTAATTTCGGCCGCAATATTAGGAAAACTGATAAAGGTACATGAATGAACTTTTTGTGCTAGATGGACATTCCTTGAGCTCTAAGGTTGCCTAAATTTAGCTTCCTTGAGCGTGTAGTTGCCGGGCTCTTTGCAAGAGAAGATTGCGATATTTGGCGATTTTCAAAAGCACATTATGCAAAAAGTAAAAATTCAAAATTATTTTGCCGCGTTAGGAAATAGATAAATATATCCTAAAACTACATTTAGGGCTACATTTAGGGCTACATTTAGTTGAAACTTTTCCGTTTCAACTTTGAGGAATATCGTAGTATCCAAGCAGTAACATGGTGTAGTCACGCAAGAGAGTTGTAGTTGTGAATGTCCAAAATAGGTCGTTCGGTTTGCATGGCGACTTGCAAGAATGGTGCCTTCCATTCATGTAGAGCGTCCAGTGACAACTTTTCTTCCCAGTCCACATCTCTCCAAAGGTTTTGAAAACATCTCTTCACCCTTATTGTGAAAGGAGTCAGCATACCGAGAGGGTCGTATAGACGAGAGGTCTTCTGTAGCATGAACAGCATGGTATCAGTTCTTTGTTGAACAAACTCCATAGCGTTTCCCTGACTAAACGACAGTACGTCGGTGTCCGGATGCCACACCAATCCCAGGACTTTCCGTACTCCTGTAAGTTGTCCGAGAGGTAACTCCGGAGATTGCCTCAATTGTGTGCCAAGAACGCATGGGTCCTTCGAACCCCACTTGTGTAGCTTCATAGAGGCACTTGCGAATATCTCGGTGGCTTCTGACTGCAGCTTGGACGCGTCTTCAATGGAGTCCGCTGCTGTTAAAATATCGTCAACGTATATGGAACCCTACAGTCTTTTTGTAGTTTCTGGGGTAAGCAGCCGACGCTTGATGAAGATGATGACGGATGGTCGCCGCCAAAAGAAAGGGACTACATGTCGTGCCGAATGGTAATATGGACATACGCCAGATGCCAACGTTAGACAATGGTTGATCTGGCTTGAGTGCTTTCTCAACTACAGGTAGCGCAAAGCGTCTCGGTCTGTGCCGGTGATGCTTATTTGCAGAAACGCTTTTTCGGTGTCTGCTACTAAAGCAATGCGGTGTTTTCTGAAGCAAACCAGCAGCCCTATGAGATCAGAATGGGGGTTTGGTCCGCTGTACAGGCTGTCGTTGAGCGAGAGCTCTCCTTTTTCATGTGAAGATGCATCAAAGCCCACCCTTACTCTTGTGATACGGTCTTCGCGTATTTGCGTATGGCAACATCATATCCTTGCAGAAGCTGAGGGCATCGGCGAAGCTTTAGAAGCTAATTTAAACGCGTCTGTGAGTTTGCTCGAATGTTGTGGTTGAGAATTGTCGGTTTCCATGGTGCTTCCATGCTTTGACTCCGCGATGAGCAGCCAAAGGTCGGTACGATGAATCAATAGGCAGGAAGGCGATTACGTTGTTACCATCGATGTGCTTCACTGTTACGATGAGTTTCGGCACCACTTGAAGGAATCAAGCCTCCTGTTGCATAGAAAAAGGGGTTTAATAAGAATAAGCCGTGAAACGACTCCGTGGGTAACTGCTGTTGCGCGTGGTACGAAGCACGAGTGAACTTCGTCCCCTTCCTCGTCGCTCTTGTTCCAAGAAGCTTCCTTTATTCCCTGTAGTTTTTTTGTGACACCCTATATTAGCCTTATTGCGTTGGTGACTTTAGTTACTAGCGTTTTGACGGTTCTCCGTTAGTGCGCTTGGATTCGATAATGAGTCCTAGGATTCTGATATGTCCCACTATAGGCATAGTCCTGCCGTGTTTGGTGCGAATTCGGATTTGTTCTTAGGCTCGGTCCCGGTTGTAACCCTTTGGTGGTCTCCCGTTAAGGTGTGGGTCGATAGGGGAGGAGTTGGGATTTATCCGGCGAGCACTCGAGGCCAGTGCCTTCGAGATACTCCTCGATCGTGTCGACGGCCTCTTGGAGTCTCTGCTCTATCTCTCTGTCGCTACCTTCAGACACCCTGCTGGTGATATCTGCATATAAGGAGTGATGTATTCCGTGTACAGAGTTGAGCCATTCCGGGAGTCCTATCATTATTAGATTGAACAGCATGGGCGACATGACAGAACCCTGCGGGGTGCCACCGCTACCCATATGTCTCTCCTCAGATCTGAGTTCTCCCGCTACGAGGGATGCGGTTCTCGCCGTTATTAAGTCCGTGACAGAATTATATGCTCTTGATCCTGAGCTTAATTCGCTTACCTGATTTGTATAGCTACATGCGCTGCTTTGTCGAAGGTTTTTTTGAGGTTTATCCTAGTATCGCCCCAGACGACCTTGTTTTATTGTCTAGGATCTGGCCGCCATTGTCTAGGATTGGCAGCCACCCACCACGGAGCCCAACAAAGGGACGCTACAAGTTTGACCGAGCAATCACTTTAACACGTCAGCAGTGCATAGCTGCAATAACCCAATGCGCCATACTCAAGGTTGAATATAGCGCACCAGGTTTATCCAAGCTGTATGGGAGAAACTCAAAAATTGGGAAGAAAGGTGATGATAGGACAGAAAGGTAAGTTGAGAGGAAAGCAAAAGATTTAGGAGGGGGACAGGAAAAGGCGGCCACCAATATCCGTGTGGTGGGTTAGTCCGGGGGTGCCGTCTACGTGAAGCTGAGGCCAAAGAGGTGTGCTACCTCCGCCGAGGGTCCATAAAGGTCCGAACACCCTGGAATCTGCTCAACCCCCGGATCCTCTTTTCGCCCGACACGGCTAAGCCGCGCACGTCTTACGCGGGAGGGTGCCAACCCTCGTGTGCTCGGGTACGTGGTGACGCAACACACGAAACGCCTGCTTACGCTAACGCCCCTGCGGGGGGCATTCTACTGGCACCCGGGACTTGGCACCCGGGCAAGTTTTGGCACATTGTCTCGCCACTGGCCCCGCTGTAGACCCAGAATGCGACCCATTTTTACCACCACGGGTCTGGGAGTCTCCGTCGACCACTTCCGACACTTTATCATCACTTCCAGAGATCGAGACCACTTTCGGTCCAAAGCCGTCAGTGAAACGGACTCCCGAACTCATCAACGCCGGGGCGTATGGGGGCGCCGACGCTACCACTCCAGGAACCCGACCTATCCACGGATCGTGGCAGGGCGATGCTTCCTGACTCGTCGGAGCTACATCGTTGCATGTCCACGCAGTCGTTGGGCGAATTCGCTGCCATTCACAGTGCACAGAGGGAAGCCTCGCTGAAGGTCATCATCAGCAGAGACCTGCCCGCACGCAAAAGACGCGCACCACGCGCCAGACACCGAAAGAGATGAGCAAAGGACCAGTCGTGCAATGTTCGCGGATTTTCGTTAAGCGCGGCTGATTAGAGCGCAACGACAAGCCTCGATCATTTTGTGGCGACGTTGCGAAGAAGCATGCGACGGCTGAGCACAGCGGCTGCTCATTGTGCACGATCTCCCGACCTACGCGCCCAATTGCGACGGGATAATCGTCGACCTGACATGCGACCCGATCGCAACACTAAGTGCCGACCCCCAGAGACGCTGGTTGCACACAGGACGACTTTCCCTGGTTTTCCATCATCAGCGTGCCCTCACAACCACTTGAGCTATCTTCGGCAGCGCTGACCGAGTGTAATGAAGAGAAACACGCACCTAGGCTCGCGCGCTCGGACTGCGGACGCAAACATAGTGAAGACGACGAGGAAGATAATATAACAGCTGGCCCATGAATGGGTGCTGTCTCTGTGTCTCTTATATTCCGTTACAATATCCATTTGGAATCCAAAACCCATCAATGCCAGACTTGTAATAACGCTTATGCACAGATACTGTTAATCCTTTTTTTTTGTTTTTTAGAGTAGCACAGCTTCATTTAGGTAATCAAATTTTTTAGCGTTTATTGGTAACACGATGCAATACACTTTATTTATATTCTTCATAAAATAATAGTTTCTGGTCATTTTAAGCACCCAGTGCTTGCTAGGTGAAAGGCAGTGGTGGAAAATTAGATTACATACATGAAAAGGATATTGCAGTTACCTTGTTACACTTCTTTAAACCAGAAAATGTGCATGATATCGTGTAGCGTATCATAGCGCTAGGACAACACATTCACATTTTACAGAAAAACAAACAAGTGGACAATTGGAAAGCACAGTTCATTGATAATTGTGCTTACCTACGTGCCACTTCCTTGTGTCTTTCATCAATTTTCGTTTGAGCTTGCGTTAAAAGTTGATTGTGAGACCAATATTATTTTTGGCTTAGTATTTGCTAGTTTTATTGCAACTAGCATCACTTGGGGATCCACGCACGATTAACGTAAAATTTGTTTCTAACATGTTTCAGAATAACTTTTATAGGCGAGTGGTTATATGCCAACTACGTATAAGCAACTGATCAAGTGCCATTGCATTTGCATAAAAAAGAAAACTTGGGCTAGTGGGTAAGTGAAACTGGCCATGTGCCACTGGCTATCAGCCCGAATGAATGACTTGGACGAATGGATATGTGCAACTGGGCACGCGAAACAGCCGTGTGTGGAGGATGAAGTATGCAGACTGATACCATAGCATGTATTGAGCGAGTAGCGTTGAGCGAGAAGCGTTCAGCTACAGAAGCTGAAGATGTCCGTCATAGAATATTGCAAGTACGCTACAGAGAAGCGAATAATTGAGCAATAGGATGTGTCGCTAACTTGCTTCACAGTTATTCGCACGATAACGTCGACAGTCACTGAGAGATGAGTTCTGCTCGGATAGTTTTACCAGTGTTGATAAACAGACGTGACATACCATATCTTTCAGCTTTTATCAGTATAAAACTCTTATTACCCCCAACATATAGTCATGCGCAAATTGTTTCACGAGTACACTTTGATTGAAAAGCACATCCATTTACAATATAACAAGCGCTTTGTATTTCTGATTTATAGGTCACTTCGTCTGTTGTTGTATTGTAATTATGCGTTTTGATATCCGTTTAAATATTTGACTCATGTCGTGTTATTGTTTTCAGAACAAGTGGCTTACAGAGTAATACAGCATATGCTTATATTCATTCTGCAATGCCTTAATATTGAAAGTTCCGCATTCATTGGAACCTTGCCTCTCAGTTTCTTCAAGAGTCACTATGGCCTTAATTGTTTGCTGGTGTTGAACACAATATTGTGCCATTTAAGTTCTTTATGTAAAATAATAAACCCAAGTATTTCACGCGCGATAACTCAAAGAATTACAAGAACAAAATTTTAAAAATATGACATACTCACAATTATTACTTTTGGGACATTATTTAAACACAATTCTTTAGTTTCGCTCGGATTCAAACAAGAATTGTTATGAACAAACATTTTTGCAACCTTATTTACGTAAGTCTAACAACTGCTCCAGCCCCGTTTCCTGGTCACCAATGTCAAGCACGATCTTAGTACTCTCTGCGTATTGAATGAACCTTAATGTTAACTGCACCAAGGTACTACCACGGACAATTTAGTACAATGCAGTTGTTGGAACGCGAAAGCCGTGTGTTGGAAATAAAAACTTGACACGGCCAGCATGGCTTTGCGAAAGCGGATGTCCAGCGAAGCTGTTGCAAAACCGCCACTAGACTGCTGAGGGGGGGGGGGGGGGGGGGGGGGTTATGCAACGGTTAACTTATGGCTAAAATGCTCGCTTTGCGCTTGCTTTTTATGGTAATGTATGCTGTTCTGCGTGTTGAATGGGGGATTATAATGCATGAATTTACTGCTCACTTCAATTTGCTGATTGCTTGTAGCTTCCGCATTACGAGGGGTATAACCCGTCGCGTTTTTTGCTTGCTTAGGCGGGCGATAGACGCCATTGCTGACGATGACAATTTTTGCTCGCGGGTGGACAGGAAACATGCCAACCACCGAGAGGCTAACCGCTTCGCTGTAAAATGCATTGGAATCATTTCCACTACGACATCAGTTAAGTGCTTGAAACTGGGTTTGCTTTTTTTTCTGTCCTCTCCCTTCACCCAATCTGTTACGCGGATGACGTCGGTCGTCGTCAGTGGTAACACACAATGATCTTATCTTTTAGTTGTCAGACCACCTCGTCATCCGCAGCTGCGCCACATCGTGAATAAAATTATACGTTCTTCATAACCCCCTCCACTGGGATGTGAGGTCATGACAGCGAAGCAACGTGTATTTGGAAGTCGAGCACGCTAAGCATTGAGCAATCGCACTCAGCATAGAAGCTGTCATTTTGCCAACGAAGATACTTCGTGAGAGCATGTTTTACCAACAAATGAAACGCTTTTGTATGGAAGTGCTGGCCATGGGCATTAAGGTGAATGTAGACATTGACGCGGGACACGCTGGTGGCGTAAGTAACGCCGACGCTCAAGCGTTGGCTTGGAGTACGAGGATGTCCAGTCCGATCCGAGAAAATATGTTCCTATCGAAATAGTGGTACCAGAGACAGTAGAAATAAAGGCTGCTGCTTTAGGAGCAGGCCGATGCTACACCAAATACATCTTAACCAGGCTCCTGTACCGAAACGTCTACCTAGGGAGTCGCAGATAATATTACGTGGAGCCCGCTCTGCAACCGTAGTGACAGAAGATGTGCTCGATATTTGTCAAAACTATAGATCGAAGACTCGATATTTGTCAAAACTATAGATCGGATCGGAGCGAAGACCGGGGGCTGGAGAGAGTGGACGCTTTCGCATGGGCTCCGCCAACTTTCAATGATTGTGGCGGAAATACGCACTTTTGGACAGCGATAGTATCACCAACGATTCGGGAAGTTCTACGAACCTCACCGAAACCAACAGTTCATTCAGGTGAGCCAATTTTTGGCCACTACAGCTACTTTTTGTTGGTGCCACGTCGACGACAGTGCTAACCCTAAGGCACGACTAGGCGGCGCCGTTACTCCCGCCGCAACTGCGGCCGGAGGTTAAGCGTAACGCGGGGAGTCCAGGCCCCCTGACTCACCTCGCAGCTTTACTGAATGGACGACGAAGACGAACAAGTTGAGGGAGAAAAAATCTCTTCAAAGGAAATTCAAGACGAACAAGGGTGGAAAACGATCCATGCGCGTAACAAGAAGAATCGGGAGCCCGATGAGGACATTAACCCAGACAGGCAAGTGGACGCTATGTCAGCAGACGAGGTGGCGTATCAAAGAAGAGCATTGAGGAACATCAAAAGGATGAACACGACACCCAAGAAGCCGCACTTGCCGAAAGAAGACATCAAGATCATTATCCGACCCAGGGACGGCTTTAACACAGCAAGATACAGCGTTGCCCAGATTGGCGACTGCATACTGAGAGCAACAGGGCTGAAACCCGAAGAAGTGGTCAAGGACTCCATTCGCATCAACGAGAGGCAGAACATTATCGTAGTGAGCGCGCCCACCCTCGAAAGTGCCGAGAAATACAGTGCGTTTAAGGAGCTCCGCATCGGAGACAAAACATACGAAGTCACCGCGTACATGACGGCGCTGGAAGATACATCCAAGGGAATCATCTGAGGGATACCGGACTACGATACTCCCGAAGACATAGAGAGAAGCTTAGTGAACGAGACGAACCCCGGCATAGTACACGCCAAGAGAATGGGTCGCACTAACCTCGCGATCATTGTGTTCCGGGGGACGTACGTGCCGCATTACGTCTACTACAGGAGTTATGAGTACCAATGCGTACTGTACAAGAAGCAATACGAAACATGTTACGCATGCAGAAGACTAGGGCACAGAGCGTACGTGTGCCCACAACCGCAAGTAAGGAGGTGCTGCGGATGTGGCAGCGCTGAGCCTACCGACGATCATCGGTGCGAGCCCAAGTGTCTCCTCTGCGGCAGGGACCATCCGACTGGCGACAGGAAATGCAAGGTCAGGTTCAAGACCCCGTACTTGGTAAAGAAACGCCAATGGCAGAGAAAGCTTTAAGACGAAGAAACCTTGAGAGAACGACAACGCTCGGAAAACGCAAATCGCGACGCCGACGGCTCCGGTATCAAGAAAGACGACTTCCCAGCGTTGGACGACGGACGCCAGCATCGGTCTCGCTCGCGTTCCCGCTCCGGCGCCCACTCTCGGTCGAGGAGCCGCGAGCAATGTGACGGATCCAAGCCAAGGGCCAGTTCCGAACCCAGAACCCGGCGCAGGTCAACCTCCCGGCCTGGAAACAGACCACTGGAAACGAAAGAAGCAGAAGCAGGGAGCGGACACCCCAGACCGTTACAGGTGAGCTGGGCAGACGCCGTCTCCGGCGGGGCTCGAGGATCGAGGCTGCTCCCCCCAACGCGACTACCGAGGCCAACAAGGAGTTAGCGCAGATTAAGCAAATGCTTCTGCAGCTTACTAAGGACAATGCTAAATTGAGGGAGGACATTAACGTACTCAAGGAAGAAAACGATAGACTGAGAAATGGAGTCAAAGACAGCAAAGAAATAGCACAGATCACCAATGATACGGAAGTAATATTCGAGGGTGAGGACGAAGTGCCCGTACCCACAAAACGAAGGGCTATAGAAGTAGATTCAGACTGCAGTGAAAGGATAACATATAGGCGAGAGAGTAAGAACAAAAGACTGCAGGAAGAGTTAGAACTTAGAATGGAGGAAGATAAGAAAGGACTTGAAAAGAAAATGGACGATATGATCGGTCAGATCACTAAATTATTGCAACAGCAATTCGCCACGATTCAGCAGCAGATACAGGAGCAGTTAGGCTCCATGCAAAGCGCGCGTGGGAGAGCTAGAAGCGAAATTATCGGTGACAGTCAGTCTACCTATGAGAGCCTCGCAAGCAAGCAGTTGCGGCCCCATTAAAACGGCTGGCAAACCGTACAGTCGGCCTGCTGTAACAGAGACGAGCGAGATCGCCGGAAAACTTTAACACCATGAATAAACACAACAGATACACGATCTGGCAGTGGAATTGCAGGGGTTACGCTAAGAAAAGATGTCATTTACAGCAATACCTCATTAACAAAGAAAATCCAGACATCATAATATTACAAGAAACTAACGGGAAGGGAAAATTATCGGGCTACAAGTCCTACAGTGGCGCCGCGGGGGAGAAATCGGCCGTTACCACGCTGGTCAGACGAAATCTCACGGCCGTCCAACACGACACAGACATTAAGGGAATTGAACACACTTTAATAGAAATAATACCGGCTCGGAAAGTACCTAGCAGCCTTTTCGTTCTCAACGTCTACAGCAGTCCGCGATGCAAACACAGATTCCGCACGCTCATTCGGAAAACGATCGCTATCGCGAGCAGGCAGGCGGTACTGATTGCTGGGGACTTCAACGCTCAACACACCGCGGGGGGTTACGAATTCTAAAACGTCATGGGTAGGAACCTGTGGCTCGACGCGCAGCAAGAGGGGCTCACTCTCGTTACGAATCCCTCCTTGCCAACGCGCAGAGGTAACAGCGTTAGCGTAGACACCACACCGGACCTAACTTTTACGAAAAACATTGGCGATTCGCAGTGGACGAACACGCAACAGGACCTCGGTAGTGATCACTTTATAATAGAGATTAGAGTCACGGCGGGACCGCGCAAGATCAGAGGTAAACAGCTGAAATTAGTCGAGTGGGACAAATTCAGAAACATTAGGCATTCGCAGCAAGCAATTCAGGACATCGGGGATTGGACCGACGCGGAAGCGGGACATTGCCGCGGCGACACGAACGGTCCCACCAGAGGCGCAACTCGAACTCATAGACAGCAGACTTTTACACATGTGGGAGGCCAAACAAAGTTTGCAGGAAAGATGGAAAAGGCAAAGACACAACAGATCACTTAGGAAAAAGATAGCGAAACTAAACAGGGACATTGAGAGTCACACACAGCAGCTGTGCAAGCAACAGAGGGAAAACTCCTGCAGTAACATGGAGAATCAGCTAGGGCTCGCGAAGACGTGGAACTTGCTTAGGTACATGCTTGACCCAGAAGAGACGAAAACCGCGTATAGACAGAACATCAACAGAATCATACATGCGTATGAAGGCTCCGAACAGGAGATCTTACGGGAGATCAGGGAACGGTACATTAGTTCTGTCCCACCGGTAACACATCCAGAATACGAAGGCGCAATCAATGAAGACCTAGACAGACCGATCGGCGAGTCCGAGATCAGGGCAGTGTTACATAAGCTCAACACTAAATCGGCGCCCGGGCCCGACGGAATCACAAACAAAACGCTCAGGAATTTAGACGATAAATCCATAAAGAAACTGACCGAATACGTCAACGCGTGCTGGGAAACGGGACGCGTACCGCAGCAATGGAAGACAGCGCACGTCGTGCTGATACCGAAGCCGGGCAAGCGACTGCAGCTAGAGAACCTCACAAAAATCTCCCTGACTTCGTGCGTGGCGAAGGTAATGGAGCACGCGGTCCTCACAAGGCTGACCAACTACCTCGAGGACCGCGACCTGCTCCCCCCCCACTATTTTCGGGTTTAGGAGAAACCTCTCTACGCAGAACGCGATGCTACAAATCTAACACCAGGTCATAAACAGCCCGACCAGGTCCACTAAGGCCATACTCGGCCTGGACCTGAACAAGGCCTTTGACAACGTAACGCACGCAACCGTACTGGCCAAACTGCAGGAACTCGGCCTTGGCGAATGAACGTACAATTACGTTCGAGACTTTCTGACGAATAGAAAGGCCAAGCTTACTCTCGGGGAGCTTCATACCGAACAAATAGAGTTGGGTAGCGCCGGCACCCTGCAGGGATCGGTGATATCGCACATGCTTTTCAACCTAGCTCTCGTGGGTTGCCGCCCAAGCTAAACGAAATCGAAGGGCTCAATCACAGCCTCTACGCCGACGACATTACGTTGTGGGTTACCGAGGGGTGCGACGGCCAGATAGAACACACGTTGCAACGTGCTATCGAGACGGTCGAACAATACTTGGAGAACACCGGACCGACCTGCTCCACAGAAAAGTCCGAACTGTTAGTTTACAGACCTACGCGAAGAGGCCGCAAGCCGAACGGCGAGACGAACGACGAGGATCCCGGTAGGGACATACGACTAACGACGTCCGACGGGCGCCCCGTACCCAGGGTAGATAGCATGCGGGTTCTGGGCTTACACATCGCGGCCAACGGACATAATGGCGAGACCATCAGGAGACTGGAAGGCGCGGTTGCACAGACCGTCAGGTTACTCAGACGCATATCCAACAGACACAGCGGGATGAAAGAAGGTAGCATGATCAGACTAGTTCAGGCCTTCGTAATTAGCCGAATAACGTACGTGGCACCATACCTCAATTGGCACGTTGCGGAGAAGACAAAGATGGAACGCTTAATCAGAAAGGCTTACAAACAGGCAATAGGGCTACCGATCAACACAAGCACGAACAGGTTACTGGATCTAGGTCTACATAATACGCTGGGGAATTGATAGAGGCACAGAACATAGCGCAATACGAACGTCTTTCCAAGAGCAGGACGGGCAGACACATACTAGAAAAGTTAGGCATCGGGTATCACGCTCAACACGGCAGCAAAGTCGACGTACCCAGCTGCCTCAGGGACAAGTTGGTCGTCCCTCCGCTACCAAAGAGCATGCACCCGGAATACCGCAGTGGTAGACGAGAAAAGAGAGCGCAGGACGTATAGGGAAGTACGGCAAATGTGAAGACGCGGTGTTCGTGGACGCGGCCAGGTACGCGCGCAGGCGCGCCTTCACGGCCGCGGTGGTAGATCATGAGAACACTTGCAAAACTAGTGTCACGATACGCACGGTGCACGCGGAAACAGCGGAGGAGGTAGCCATCGTGCTAGCGGTGGCCACCACCGAGGCCGAAGTGATCATCAGTGACTCCCAGACGGCAATTCGCAACTACGCCCACGGCCGCATCTCTCCCGAGGCGCTACGAATACTACTCGCGGGCAAAACTGGGAGTAAAGAAGTTTACATATTATGGGTACCCGGCCACACCACATCACTCGCCGGCAAAGAGGCGGCGCACGGGGCGGCTCGAGGGCTTACGGGCCGGGCCGCCAACCACACTACCGCCGCCTCGGCCACGACGTCTGGTGAGGGGTGGGAGAGGGAGGATCGCCTGACTAGTTACAGAGAAATAACGCAAGACTACAGACTGGCAAGGTGCAAATTTCCGCCACCACACCAGGAACTGAACAAGAGACAGGCAGTCGCATGGCAACAGCTGCAGACAAGAACGATTGTAAACCCGGTGATCTTGAATCTCTGTTACCCAGAGCATTATTCGTCCAACCAATGCCAGTTTTGTGAGGCCAGGGCAACCCTGGAGCACATGTTATGGGAGTGCAAACAAGGGGGGGGGAGGGGGGGGGTTCCAGACGGGGCCGCAACCTCGAGCCGAACGCGCTGGGAGACTACGCTGCTCAGCTCCGCCCTCGAAGACCAACTCTGGGCCATCCAGCGGGCCGAGGAAGCCGCCAGAGCTCAAGGGCTCCTGGCCGAACACCTAGGCAGGGGCATTCGCCCAAATCCCCGAATAACTCGCCGGATTATAAATAAAGTTATCATTCATTCATAGATCGAAATCACGGCGTATATCCAGTACACAAGCGGCAGAAGAGGAAGAAACTTCGTGAAGGGCGCCCCACGGTGTCTGCAGTACGAGAACTACTGGGGTGAGCCCAACCGTTCCGCATTTTTCTCTGGGACTGCACCGGCCTGCAGAACAAAAGAACTGAACATATACATCCCAGAATCACCCTGTCTAAAGATTGGTCAGATACAGGTACGACATGCATGCGAGAGAGACGCCAATCTGCTTCTTCGCGCTATGCTGGCATTCAAGTCTGATGTAAATGGGTTTCTTGTGTTTTACTTGGCCATGACATCATTTCATTTATTCTGTCCCTAGCGTGTTAGCTTAGTGACACGTGCTGGCTTCAGGACGTTCTGCTTATGTCTTGTTTGCCATAAAAAACTTGCAACTATTAGTGTTTAAGGTTTTTCTATCGATACTACATCTACAACTGATGAGGTTATCGTTTGCCATGAGTCTTGCAGCCAGCCGCACCTCAGATGTGTCTAATTGAATTTTTATGCGAACAGGTGATGACAGTGATGCCCGAGTGGCAGACAATGCACGAAGCAGGGCGCATTTAGGACGTAATGTAACGAAGCATTCCCTTCCTAGTAGGCTTCGCGTAGATTGACGGCAAAGCCTTCCATATTTTTTCTCTCTCCTCCACGCCCCGCGAAACTACCGTACGGGAAGTTGTACTTAATTTCAAATAAATTAAATTGACCAACAGAGGCGCCACACTCCGCAATCCAATCCAAGGCTACGTGCTTTCATTAGAAAACGCGTCAGTGCGTAATCTACATCAGCAATGTGGTGAATAAAGTAGAGAAACCAAAAGTTCCGAGATACTGCTGAGCTCATTCCCCAACCTTGATGTCTTCTGTCTCACTTTAAAATCATGACAACTGGTAGGTCTTCGAACTATTTGATATTTTTTTATTGTTAGGGGAAATACCATCCCGACAGCGCAGAGGACTGAAATGAGGGCAGGGACGCCTACTTAATTGGTGCAATGTAGGTGTGCGCGGACCATGACGTTGAAAGCGCGGATGACACAACTGACGTCTCTTTGCTGTACGACATTCGTTATTTCATCGCACAACACGCGTCGGAAGCAGCCGTAAGGAAAACACTTCTTACTCTCTTCTGCAGCGAGGACACGATGTCGTCCTTACGGATATGGTAAATGATCTTTTATGTTTTAGTGGTTCAATGAAGTGAACACGCGCTACTCACTCGGGTGCATAAAAATAGGCTTGTAACAATTTCCACCTAACGTTGTTGCATGAATTCAGTGTGAAATTACACAAATATTTGCATATTGGCTTTGGAAACGTACTTTTTAGCATGGATCATAACTGTTCACTAATTATTTCAATAGACAAAACTGTGAGTATACTTACGGAGTGTGCACGGAGCGATATGATGTGCTGTGGAGCGATTTCGCGATGCGACGAAATGAATTCTACTGCAATGACTGCTATATTTAAGGTAATGTGCTATAGCCTGCGTGTTTCCTGTGTGCATTTAAGTCATCTTACGCACAAGAATTGTTGCACAAAAATATTCATGCAGTAGGTCGCAATGCTCCTGAGTATTGTTTTCTGCCAACAATACAGAAAAGGAAAATATGGCATGCTTTGTACGACCTACCGCAATAACCTAGATTTCCAGCCAAGCTACTGTCTTCAAGTACTTTCAGGTTGTTTCAGGTTACAGCGAAACACCAAACATTGTTTCTTTTGTTCTCCGTCCTCCGTTGCGCGCCGTTTAAAATAGATTACAAACTAGCACGGCCCCACACAATGGCCAATAAATTCAGAGACCAGTTCCCTGAAATCTTTATTTCTTAAAAATATTATTCGGCACAGTTTTCTCTTTGTTTATGCATCCCGGCACGTAAAATTCTCTCGACTCCTATTTTATTACAAGATCTTTTGACACCTACCGAAAAATGACCTCCGATGAATTTCCACACCTGATTCCACATATTGCTTTATGTCAATGCAATTTCATTTTTTTACAGCAAAGCTGTTAAGGGCGCACTCTTCTATGGTCGCGTCCGCCAATAGAAAAAGCTCTCATTGGCCGTTGCTGTATGTGCGAGTGAAAGGGCGCGAGGATGAGGGACGCGCGCTTTCACGGGGAGCAGACGCACGGCGGAGAGCAAACTCAACTTATGTGCGAGTGAAAGGGAGCGAGGGAGAGGGACGCGCGCTTTCACGGGGAGCAGACGCACGGCGGAGAGCAAACTCAACTTATGTGCGAGTGAAAGGGCGCGAGGATGAGGGACGCGCGCTTTCACGGGGAGCAGACGCACGGCGGAGAGCAAACTCAACTTATGTGCGAGTGAAAGGGCGCGAGGGAGAGGGACGCGCGCTTTCACGTGGAGCAGACGCACGGCGGAAAGCAAATGCTACTTCCCAGTGCAAGGGGAGCCGTGGGCGAGGCGCGCATCGAGGCACCCTATACACAGTTTCATACATCAGGTAGAACTGTGTGGAAGCTAAGCAAAAAGTACGGTCGTTAAAGGGCCCCTAAACCACACAGAGCTCGAAATTTAGTTGTGGTGTTGCAGTTGTGCACGAGTATACAACGAACGCGTAGCCGCGAGAATTTTTTGAAATGGTGCCGTAATAGCAGAGTTACACGCGTTTCATGATCGATAAACGGCCCTCGCTCGTTTCGGTATTTCCTTCGCTACTCTCATCATTGGCTGGTCTCCCCTCCTCGCCGAGTGCTTCTCGGAAGGTCGCGTGACATACGTCATCGCCAACGCGCTTCTGAAAACACTGCCTACTTCCGGTTAAGGCACGTCCACGCTAAAGCCCCTCCGTACACGTTTTCGCCGACCAGGCGAAAAGCAGCGATGGCGCGTGGATGGAGGGGTTTTAGTCCACGCTAGTGGCACATATACCGACGGCGAACCGGGCGCCAGTGCCGTAGAACGTCTGCCACGCGAGGGATGTCCAAAGTAGACGGCAGTTCGGCCGGCGCCCCGCCTGCTGCACGATCAATAGGCCAATCGACGACCGCAAAGCAGCGCGTCTCCGTAACCGGCAACGAAAACATCGGTTGCAGCTTTAGCTGCAGTGCACGGCTACCGCCGGGAGACGATGGGCTCGGCTGTGCTCGCATCGCAGCCAACGGCGCTGCTAATATCAGCGTATTTTTCTTCTTTGTGTACAATTATTGCGAAGAGCAATAACAACGATAAGAAAATATTACGGCTTGTGAGCGTCGGTATTTCAATTCGGAGCGCCGTCCGTTTTAGATTTGAAGGGAACCAGAAAAGGCCTAGCGACGATAACGGCGCCGTCGAGATATCAGCGGCGGTGAGGCTGCCGCACAAATGAGTCCCGGTCTCATCCTCTCTGCGTACGGCAAGAAAATCTCGCCGTTCGCGAGCAAAAACCGCTGTCGAACGGCGGCCCGTGAATGGCAAACGGTGCGCGACGAGTTACCGTGCCGGTAACGTGGACGTGGACTCAGCGCTTCTGGGCTACCCGCTGTTGCTGCGGTGCCAGCCCGTGTTATGCGAAGCGTACCGCTATAGACCCTGTGTTGCGCGCACGTCTGGAAAGGCCAACACTCTCGCACTCTGTTCGCGCAGCTAATCAGACCGCTAAGCACGACTGTGTTGGAACGCGAGCGATTTGGAACTTGCGTTGCGGGCTGTAATTACCGATTCACAAGGGCGCACAAACGAGCAACACGACGAGGAAGAGCAGAAAGCGCGCGTAACCGCTAGCAGACTAACCGGAAGTCGTAGGTTCTTGTTCGACCAATGGACATCGTTTCCGCTGTTGACATCACCAGATTACCCCTGCTGACATCGACCGCTGGGGATACCGGAAAGGCAAGGGGAGAAGGACGGTATTGTATTTTTTTTTTTGTAGCGTTAGCTACACTGGCCTAGCCAAGGCCGTTTCGCGCGGCACATCAAGAGCCGTGCTGCGCATGCGCAAGGATCAGTGATGTCACACGGCTTGCGCACCGGAGCCGGCACCTCTCGCGCACTCCGCCGCCGCCGCGCGCGACTCACCGCCGCCGGTCTGCGCATTCCAGAGGAGTGACGTCGTAGCCGTGGTAGACGCACTGGCGCCGGCGCGCGCTCGCTGTGCAGGTCGCCGTCTGACACTGCGCTGGAGCCGCTGCGCTTCTGACTGGCGTTTGCCAGTGTGGTATAGCCGTGGAGAAGGAGAGCGCAAATGCTGCTCAACAGCGCAGAAGAACGGAGAAGCTTGACTCATAAGAATAATCTTATCTTAAGAATAATTTTAAGAATAAGCTAAGAATAATCAGCTGAACCTTTGCTAACGCTACGTATATCCTGGCATAGCCGAGCTAAGCCACTGCAACTTTTTTTTGGTGCTCCCGCGGCGCGTAGCGCTGCAGCGTTTGGCATCGTTGATCGTGACAGCATTCCGAACTCGATGCGCGTGTTTACTTGAAATGTTCAAAAAAATATCTGAGGCGGTTTAGGGGCCCTTTAAAACGTATCACTCCTCACATTCCGTCCATGCTTCGCTGCACGCCAGCGACGTTTGCTCACGTGAGTTTGCACGTGAGGCTGCCTCGACGGGCTGCAAATAAAAGAAATACTACGAAAAGCAAATTGATATAAAACAACGTGCTAGTAGCCGTATGAGTGCATGGTTTGTTTGTTTCGAAGGGTAAATTAATTTGTTCGCTCAGAAGTGAGTGTATATAACGAACATTAGAAAAACTTGTTCAACAAACACAGAAGTACTTCTAAGTGCAAACGCAGCGACTGAAAAAAGTATCTCTAGCCTCCACAATGTATGAAACTAAGTATTGACCCTTTTCGCGGCGATCCCGTGGGCGCTGCCATGTTTGATCACGTGGTGACGGGCCATTGCTTGCCTCCGTTGCCTCCTTGTTTACGAGTACAATGGAAGTGAATGACGCCTGCGCGGCTTAGAAAACCTCTGTTTTCGGAGATAACGTAGACGGTGACCAGGTGGACGACACGAAGTTTTGATCACAGCTTTGATCACGAAGCTTTGATCACAGCCGCGATCGAACCCAGCGGGCCTGAGTTCGATCGCGGCGGCGACCGGGTACTTTTTTCGCATTTCCGGCGATAACTGTTACGGTTTCCTGCGGCGGCGGCGGCGGCGGACACCATCGCGAACCGAAACTGCTATTGGAATGAGACCATAACAGCTTACGCTGTAAAATACCAGGACCATCAGTACTCCGGTCGTTTGTCCGAGATGAAACTCCAGAAGTTGCGTCGCTTCTATGTGGCGAACACGTAGGTTGTTCGAAGCGCCCTTGTGTAGCTTCATAGAGGCACTTGTGAAGATCTCAGTGGCTTTTCACCGTAGATTTCACGCCTCTTCGAAGCAGCCCGCTTGTGGTATTATGTCGTGGACCTATAGAGAACCTCAAAGCCGCTGGGTAGTTTTGGGGTAATTAGATGGCGCTTACTCAAGGGGATGAGGGACTGTCGCTGCCAAAAGTAACTACAATTCGTGCCGAATGGTACTCTGGTTATACGGCAGATGCTATGGTTAGACATCTGTAAACCTGTCGCGGGTGCTTTCTCCAGCCACAGGTAGCTCCACGCGGCCCGGTCTTTGATTGTGGCGCATATTTGCAGGAACGTTTCTTTTCTATGTCTGCTACTAAAGCAATTCGATGTTTTCTGAAGCGAAGCTGCAGTCCTATAAAATCGGCATTGACGTTCAGCCCGGAGTACATGCATTCGTTCTGCGAGAGTTCTCATTTTACATGTGAGGAAGCATCGAAGAACACTTGGGATTGTTGTGCGGTCCTTGCAGATTACAACCTCGTGTGGCATGTAATACGCAGGGACTTCAGCTTTATTATCCGTGACCTCGGTTGGACCGTCGTTTGCGTATTTACGCATAGCAACATCATATACGTCGACGTCAACGTATAGCAACGCCGACAGCAACTGCGAAATTAAAATCAAGATATTGTCAGAGAGCTTCGGTCGACTTGAAATTAAAGGTATTGAACTAATAAAACAGGTCCTACAATTACCATCGGTGAAGATCTCGAAAAGCACAGAAAAGCGGTGCCTGTTTTCTAACCCCGTGCGCTTACACGTAAGCGCGTTTAAAGGCCTCGTTATACCGCCTGAACTTTATATTGTGACACACCTTCACTTCCTGACAAGCACTCAGAGGAGGACTTGACACTTCTTTACCACCAGAAGGCGAAATATAGGCTAACCAGGATACTTCGGTTGTGAACGCAACAACTTGAGTGTGATGTCGTCATCGCCTTCTTCCTGTTTCTACCTCCCTTCTAAAGATTCTAGACCGAACATTCGACCTACCAACCGACTTCAGCTTCATCGCGTGTGACCTCGGTTGGACCATCTTTGGCGTATTTACGTATAGCAACGTCATATTCTTAGAGGAGCTAGCTGAGTGCATCGGCGACGCTTTCGAAGTTGATTTGAACGAATCTCTGAGTTTCCTTGATTGTTACGACAGCGGATCATTGGCTTCCATGGAAGCAAGACATTATAGCAGATTTCGTTATCTTGTGGGAACGAGCGACCACGTAGACCGGTAAAGTCTCGGGGCTCTCGTGGGAGAGGAAAAACCGACAACCGATCACTTAGCGTAGCATTTTTAATCTCGTCTGGAACGCTAGCCTGTGCCGGTGCGTGCCAGCCGCTCGTGCCTTGGCATTGGGCTCGGGTGTCACGGACGGAGGCGGCGTCGATGGATGCGGCAAGGTTGCGTCGCACATTGGTGGGGCCGATGGCCGGGTGCTTCAATGTAGGCGGGTTTGAGACGTTCCAGGGCAATTGTGTCCGATCGGCCGTTAATGTTCACGACAAAAGTCGTCGGACGACGCTCGAGAACACAATGTGGCCCGGAGTAGTGCGGCTGCAAAGGCTTCCGCACGGCACAGTTACAAACGAAAACGTGGGTAGCAGAGGTGAGCTGCGGGAGAAACGTACGCAGACCTCGCTTCTTGCGAACGTGTAGGCACGGGGCGCATCTGGCTGAAGAAACCTTGCCTTTCGGCAACGTAGTCGGCAGGTGATGGCATAGGTGTTTTGTTGGTGGCGACAAAAACTCGCATGGAAGGCGTAGGTGAGGGCCGTAGACGAGCTCAGCACAGGAGCAACCTAGGTCGCTCTTGAGTGCGGCCCTGATGCCAAGTAAGGCGGGAGGCAAATGTAGAACCCACTTCTCCAGCGATTCATAGCGCCAAAAGTAATGCCTTGAGATGCCTGTGAAAACGTTCAACAAGTCCATTGGACTGCGGATGGTAAGCAGTCGTGCGATAACGTGTCGTTCCGAGTAGTTTGAGTAGCTCGTTGACGAGTGCCGAGTCAAACTGCCGACCGCGATCGGGGATTATTGTGGATGGGCAGCGGAACCTTGCAATCCATGTAGACACGAAAGCTGCGGCAACAGTGGGCGCTGAGATGTCAGATATATGTGTAGCTTCTGGCCATCGCGTATAGCGGTCGATGCATGTCAGTATGTAGCAGGAACCTTTCAAAGGTGCGAGAGGGCCGACGAGATCCATGTGTGCGGTGTCAAAACGAGCATCCGGTGGAAGAAAAGACTTCGCAGGCGGAATAGGGCGAAGCTGGATCTTGGAGCGTTGACACGACAAGCAGCAGCGAACCCAATCGCGAACTTGCGCGTTTAGCCGAGGCCAAACGAAACGACTGGAAAGAATCTTCTCTGTCGCGCGTATGCCAGGATGCGACAGGTTGTGCACGGTTTCAAACAGACGTCTGCGAAGGGATGCCGGAATGTATGGTCTAGGTGTGTCTGTAGGAGTGTCGCAGACGACTGACGTACCATCTGGAGGGACAACGACGTCCTCCAATTTCAGGGAAGTTGACGAATTCCGGAGTGGGCGAAGTTCGGTGTCGTCACGCTGTTGACTGGTGAGTAAGTGAACATTGATGATAAAAGGCTCCGACGTCAACGTGGAAACGGCATTGACATGACTCAGAACGTCGGCGGGAACGTTGTCGGTGCCCTTGATATGGCGGAACGTTGTAAACTCGGAGATGTAGGAAAGGTGTCGACTCTCGCGGGGTGAGTAACAGGACGCCGAACGGTTCATTGCGCGCACAAGAGGCTTGTGGTCTGTCAAGACAGTAAATGCACGGCCTTCTAGGAAATGGCGAAAATGCTTGATAGCGAGGTAAACTGCGAGTAATTCACGGCCGAACAAGCTGTAGCGCGACTGCGCAGGCTTCAGTTTCTTGGAGAAAAAGGCAAGTAGATGCCACGCATTGTCGATGAATTGATACAGAACGGCACCAACGGCTGTGTTTGAAGCGTCGGTTATGATGGCAGTGGGCGCGTCTGGCTTTGGGTGTCTAAGCAGCGTGGCGTC
>NC_051160.1:98941779-99001778 GCF_013339745.2 Dermacentor silvarum
CGTGTGCAGCCCGGCCACAGGCGGTGCAGGTGGTAGGGGTTGGTGAAGTGCCCGTCTGCAACCGCCTCATGTCGACTGCCTGGGACCTGTCCAGCTGCCCGTGGGTTGTGGATAGTCATACGTTCTTTTCCTGTAGTGTTCAGAACCTCTCGTTACGAGGCCAGAACCTCCTCGATATCGCAGTCGGCGTCCCCCCTGGCCCCCAGCTCCGCCGACGCGATTTGGGTTGTGTTGGTAATTCCCTCCTGGGGTTCCGCACAACATGGCGGCTGCCCTCTGGGTGATCGCGTCGCGGCGGGTAATTGCCTCGCGACGAGATGGGCACGCTCGTTGTGGTTGGGCGGGATGCCGTTGTGTTTACGTTAGTATTGTTTTCGTCGCGCTTTTTGTCTTCTTTAGTACCAGCTCCCCGACGTGTGCGGGGAACCATTGGGACTTGTTCGTAATCGTGCCGGACATGAATTCCCCGGCTTTGGCGGTGAGCATGCCGCCACACCCCCGCTGACACCCAACCTTTGGTGTAGTTCCGGATCGCTGATTTGGAGTCGCTTATGATCAAGCTATCCTCCGTCCTCCGTGAGTACCGCGAGGGCTATGGCCATCCCTCTCCCGCTGCTTCGCCGACGGCAGCCTCGCTGATGCCGTGACTCGAATCCTTCCCTTCGTATCTACGACCCTGGGAAGGCGGTCTCCGCCGCCGCCGTCGGCCAGCCGTGTCGTTGATGTTGCTGCTGTTTGCTGCTGCCGTTTTTGGGTCGTATTAGTAGTATGATGGTGGTGTTTGCATCCCCGTTCGTCTCGCACATTTCGTTGTAGTGGCGATGGTGGTCGGTCGTCCCTCTTCGCCATCAACGTTACCTCGGGCCGCGGGTACCTGGCTGCATCAATCGACGAAAGGACGTCCTTCTCGTTTTCGTGCTCCTCGAGGATAGCTGCCGCCCTTCGTTTACGTCTTTTCCACGTCATGCGCCGGGTGCATGTTTCTCGGCATGTATTCCATCTGTATGGCGTCCCTACTTTCCGGTAGCAGTGTTTCCTCAGTCCCCCGCCTCATGATATCGAATCCTAGCAGGTCGGGATTTGTCCTTCCCATTTTGGTGCCCGACAGCCTCTGTACGGGTCGCCGTTCTGGTGCTTTCCGGTCGGCAGGTGCCCGAGAACCTTCCAGGTGCGTCCCGCGCTCATGTTCCCGTTCATCGTGTCACACAGCTCCTGCCTTCTTGCTCGCACAGGCTCCGCAATGCATCTCGATCTCCCGGTTGATTTCGGCGATCTTGCGTATCTTCCTCTTGAGTTTTTGCTTACTCGCTCTCCGTTTGCATGGATTTATTGGCCGCAAGGAGATGTGCCAGCCGGCTGTCCACTCTGGACGGTTGGGGAGCGTCGTCGTTCCCAGCTCCCGGTCTGTCTCCTCCTTCTTTGGGGGATTCTTGTCGCCAATCCGTCATTCGATCTCATCGTGGCTTTCGCTACGTCCGCAAGTAGTTTCTCTGCACCATTCGCTGATGTCTTCAATCGGGCCCTCCTTCTTGTCTCGTTCTCTATTTTTCCGGAATCTATCCCAGTCCATGATTCTTGCCTTTCGGCAGGCGTCCTCCTCGCTTTCACTCTCTCCCACGGTCACACACAGGATTCTGTGTTCACTCCCCAGGTCCTCGAAAGAGTTCGACTAAGTGACCACGTCCGCGCCCGACCAGACAGAGAGGTCGGGGGATGTGTCGCGGCACACTCCCTGTCCGATCCTGGTGTGCGAAGCCGGTTCATTGAGTACAGTCAGGCCAAGCTCATCCATCAGTACACATGGTTTTCTGAATGGCTGAGGCACTCTCCTCACGGGCATAGCAAACTGGTCCAGCGCCGTCTCACCAAATTGATCGAGTACGGTGCGTTGGAGTGTCCAGTGCCAATGAACGCTTCAAGAATTTGTCACTGATTAATTGCTTCGGGTTCTGCAGGCTGACACATTGTGAACACGCTGTACCAGTCAAAACGTTTCGCATGCAGCCAACCTGAGCAGTGCCTGTTTCCCTTTCTACATGATAGGTAAACTGTGGGCTTCCGCACAGAGTCCACTTAAGCGTCAACGTAACTGTCCCCAAGTGCTGTATGACACCAAAACTCATCAGCAAGTGTTAATCGAACATAGAGGTCGCTTTCAATCTTTGGTATAGCGAGAATGGCAAGAGATTCGGCTGACCTCTTGTGTCCACTTTGACATCGATTCCCTTGTTGCCATCCTCTGCAGTCACCAACCTGTAGATGCCGGCTATTTCAACTGCCACGAATAGGAAGTCGTTTTTTTTGGTATCCTTGTTTGGTCGCTCCACCTCTTGCACATTTCGGCACGATCTACAGCAAGCAGCTAAGTGGCTTGGCCTTTGGCAGATTCCACAAGTGTTTCCCCACACCGGGCACCACTTTAGTGGGTGGCTTCTGTCGCAGAACCAACAGCAATGCAGAGGTCTACTTTTCTTTACAATGTCTCATCCCTTGGCGATTCCGTCAACGGCAGTGGAGGTATCGTCATGGTCCTAAACACAAGCCTGGCTTAATGCATCTCAGCCGCCTTGAAGAAATCAGTGGCCTTGTCTGATGTCAGTTCCTTTTGGTGCAACAAGCGTGCTCTTAGCTTTTTGTCCGTGGTGCCACAGTCAAGCTGGTCGCGCACCATGAAGTCCTTCGGTTCACCAAAATTACATGATTGTACTTCCAGCTGCACATTGCGTGAAGATTGCTCAAACAGTTCACCCTCATGCTGCATCCGCGCGCAGAAAGCATGTTTTTCAAATGTTTCGTTACGTTGCGGTTCGCAGTATGCATTGAACCGGTGAACTAGTACATCGTAGTCATCCTGTTCAGCTGGTGCGAACTGAATGGTATTGAAGACATCAATGACTTCTTGGCCTGCTAAGTGAAGTAATATGGCAGCTTTCTCTGCTTTGTTCGCCCCTTCCCAGTTTCCTTCAAGTAGGAATCGCTGAAACTTCTTCCAGCTGCCTGCTGCGTTCTCAGGCGACACGAGGCATTCCAAAGGAGGCAATGCGTCCATACTAGCTCATATTCTGGGAACCCCGCCCGCATCCCAATTCTGACACCATTCTAAGGACAATATTGCTGGCTGGTTATTCAGACACGCGCGAGCTGTATGGCTTCCTCGGCGCGCTCTGTAAAATCGGTAGCATCATCCTCTGTATCGCCACAATTATGGGGCAGCATAGCATCAAACATCGTCGTTACTTCTCAACCGTGGATAGGACCGAACGACGTCGTTCTTGTTCTTTCCTGCCGTGTCGTATCATACGAAAATGTGACATATGGCAGTATATTGTCCCAATTCTTGTGTTCCACATTGACGTACGTACAGAGCATGTCAGCGAGGGTCTTGTTGAGTCGTTCTGTAAGCCCATTTTTTTGAGGATGGTAGGCTGTTGTCCTCCTATGGGCCGTGCCGCTGAGCCTGAGCACACTTCTCAAAAGCTCAGCTGTGAAAGCGGTTCCTCTGTCTGTTATGATGACAGCTGGAGCACCATGTCTTATGACAATGTTCTCAATGAAACGTTATGCCGCTTCAGCTGCCATGTCACTCGGAAGTGCCTTGGCTTCTGTGTGCCTCGTGAGGTAGTCTGTCGCAACTATGACACATTTATTTCTGCTGGCAGATGTCAGAAATGGGCCTAGAAGGTGCATTCCAATTTGCGCAAACGGCAACACCGGCACTGCAACGTGGTGTAAAAGCCCGGCGGGTTTAGTGGGTGGTACATTGCGTCACTGACAGTCAAGTTCTGATGTAATGCTTCACATCGGCTGCATGCTTTGGCCAGTAATATTTGTTTTTGACTCGTGCCAATGTCCGTGTGTAGCCGAGGTGTCGTGAGGGGGCTTTGTCGGGGCAAGCCTGCAGGATTTCTTTGCGGAAAGTATGTGCGACGTTGCTGGCATCTGATCGTCTTTGTCGTCACTATCGTGGCTCGATGCAGAGGGGGTCGCGGCAATATAGCATCAGGTCATGTGGTGCCCGCCAGGCAGCGTTGCTGGCCTAAATATGTAACACAGCCAATGCAGTGGTCTGCAAAGCTCCCTTGAAATGCCAAGTCTTTCATGCTGTCCCAAGGAAAGGTGGCTACCCGACTTCGTTTAGCCGAGTGGTTCTCTTCATGTGTGTACTCTCAACATACCAGTGCATACTTGACCACGGAGGCGTTGGTGTGGTTCAAATAAATCATTGTGACTGCATTGCGGATGTGTGTGTACACTTGAATTGTACTGTCATGTGGTCTCCAAAGCTCTCTGGACACGCCAAGTTCTTTATGGCTGTCTGAGTGCATTAGCCCAGTTCACACAAACTGTGGTGGCTGTCTAGCTGCTATTGCTTAATGTTGATGCCATTGGGAAGCGAGTGCGCCTTTGTGCGATGAGCTCCCAATGGCTTTGAGCTTTGATGGTCTTTCAAAACCAAGTGACATGTGACACGGTGGAGACTTTTCACGGCTCATAAAGCTCTTATATGAAGAATGTTCGCTGCGCTCGAGCACATCTTGCATGAGGTCATCAACGTATCCTGCATAATGAAGAGGTGCAGTATCAGTATGAAGTTGTGCGCAAGTGTTGGCAACCATTTTTTCAATTTTTTTGCATTATCTTTTATACATTAGGATACATTCATACAATAGGATTCTGCTTCCGACGCTCAGCAGAAATTGCTTTTCGCAAGTGCAATAGAGTTCAGTAGAAGTGGTCCAGCAGTTGTGTAATGAGAGAACTTCTCAGTTTTACATGTATTTGGATAGAGAAATAAGAGTTGACCCGAATTTGTACATTCCGATTAACACGCATGTATTTGCAGCACTCGCCCAAGCATAAACATCTTCCAATAGCCGTAAAACTTGGTCATCTATAGCACCATGTTTGTCTAGCTAGAAAAAAATTGTACACAAAGATCAGCTTCCCTTATCAGCCTGCAAATTCATGTTTAGGTCAAACAAAAACCTGTACTGTACATATGTAGAGGTTAACTGTTATATACTCAGTTCCTGTGAGTACGATTTTGCCAGATTTGGCACATCTTTATAGTTTCATTGGTTTCCTGCTAAGGTCATTAAAAATGCCGCCGCAGGGCATAATACCCCATGGTTTATTAAAACATTCGTTGACAACACTAGAGCTTTACAAAACAGCGAAAATGCTGAAAATATCGCACTGCAGGGTAATTGATCTATGGTTGGCAAGAATTTCGTGCACAGGTGTTGGTATGTTACAATCTGTCGAGAAATGTTACATACCGTAGCTTGGGTCCTCTTTCACTGTAGTCACAGTGAAGTGGCCTCGCCTTGCCTTGGAAGATTTAATCTTCCACCGCTGCTCTCCATCCTGAGTGAGTGCTTGGTGCCGTGCAGCATTCTCATTGATGTGCAGCACAGCGAGCCTCGTTCTAATGACGAGAGGTTTGAATTATACCCTTGTCTTATTTCTGAGATGTCGAAATTAAAATTACCTCTCTTGCATTCCGTCCACTCAGAAGGCATTGGACTTAGGAGCAAACCGATTCAGCACGCTGTGGAAGGACTCCAATGAAAACGTTTGCACCTAAGGAGAGAGCCGGCGGATATCTTTCAGTAGTCTCACATTGTCGACAATGGCTTTGAGACGAAGAAATGCAGGTGATGCTGAAACAGATACGTATAACAAATTAAAAATCTTTTTAGCTTTTTATCTGAAGATGTGATGTCCACACTAAGAAACGCTGTGTAGGGCAAGAATACAATTTACAGTAGTGCTTACCTGGTCTCAACCATTCCCTGTCGTCAAGGGAGTCATGGAGGCATTTTTTGTAGGGCCCATCATGGCCATCGTGTTTGTTGCAGACGTGGTTGAGCAGGCTTCTCCACATGCTGATGACAAGCTCACCATCACCTTGGCCCATGGCAGCCACCAAGTAGAGGTGGTTTAGGATGCTTTGGATCCAAGGTGTGATAACTTGATGTGTGCGGCTAGCAGCCAGGAGCTTTTTTTTCAGACCTAGAATATATGACAAGGAGTTGTTATTAGATATTTTATTTACTGACACTGCAGTCATAAAGCGAGGGTTGTCGCGTGAGCAAGATGGTTTTTACTAAGCAAGTAACAGTGCCAGGTGCTGTATTGACCAATCTGGACCATAAAATGCAATCTTTATGCAAATTTATTTTCATTTTAAGAAACTAACACACATTCCTGCATGTCGTCTGTCCTTTTAGTATGTACACATTTCTAAAGATCACTTGTGATAAGAAAGTGTTCCACCTGCTTAGATGCATTTGTGCAATAGACAAGCATAATTTGCAGAATAAATCGCATTGCAACGTACAGGTAGGCAATAAAAAAAATCCACTCTCTTTAATTACTCACTTCACGTCACCTGTTGTAACTGAGAAATTGAAGCAGACCTGTAGTGAAGTTTGTAGGAAATCTTGAGACTAGACTCTCTTTCAAGATATGCAGCCTCCATGAGTGCTAAGGAATATGTCGCCGTTCCAGCTTGCAGTTCCTTCAAAGTGTGTGTCACACAGTTCGAGATTACCTTGGCCACAACAACAAAGCATATTTTACAATATTTTGGGCACAGATGTCGCAAAAATGCTATTTGTCTTAGGTTTTAAGCTAAGCAGACATCTAGACATTGCGATCAATCATGCAAAAAAATGTCTGCCTCGTCAGGTAATCCTCTTGAATAGGCTGAATTGTGGTTCATGCGATTCTTGTGCGTGCTATTGTTAAATTGGCCTGAAACCGGGATATGTGCTTACCTTTAGCAACATGCCAAGTATCAAACCAGTGCTTAATCTCTGGCTTCTCCACGCGGCAGTACCGGTTGACACCAGGATGTCGGTCTGTGAAAAGAATGAAGCTTAGTGAGCAAGGAGGTTATATAAAACTCCTAGAGTAGCAGCTCCTCGCAGCCGCCTACGGGAGTGAGTGAAGCCACAGTGATCATGTTGCTAGCGGCAAAAGAGAGTGCATCCGTCGCATAGGCGGCCGCGGAATAAGCGCAGGAGTCAGTTTCATTTGCACTACCGCAATAATATTTTGAGAAGAAACATCTTTAAGATTTAAATCAGCTCACAATTAGCTGTCTTGAAAAAAAAGTTGTGCATCCAGCTCTAGCTGCAGGCTTTGAGAGAAGCTATCAGCGAGACACTTCGCTGTGTTAAATTACGAACAGTCTGTAATGTCATGTGACTGCTCAACATTCACCCCTGAATACCCGCCGGTTGGCAAGGAACATTTTCAGTCATCTTTTGTAAAGACGTAGTACGCTTTCCAGCAGCAATTTGTGACTATACGGCGCATGAAATCAAGACATTTTGTCACTAACGTTGAGTATATCACCAAACTGGGATCAATGATATGTTTTGCAACCACTAGATCACATGTAAACAAGCACAGGTGTGAGGCACATGTAAGCCAGAGCCATTGGCATCCACAACGACAGCTTCCCTGCAGCAGCTGCCCGCCCACGTCACTCAAAAATTCCACCATGCACACGGCTTCCTTTTCCAGCAACAGCAAATCTCCTCACAGCACAGTGCTTGTCGCCATTAACAGCTTCCGCCACCAACCCTTGCGATAAGCCTTTTTACTTATCTGTTTCACAGCAAGTGTGTCGTAGTGTTAGAAAAAAATGTCTTTTTTTTGTATCATTCCTGGCAGTGTTACACATACCTTGACCCTGCAATAAGATACATATCCAGACTTAAGGACAGGGGAGGTTGCTATTTTGGACCTTCTCAATATACGTGGCTAGGCATTTGTTCTCAAGTTGATTACAAAAATGTAAATAAGATGCTCTAGCATACACAGCAGCAATGCTTACTGTTTCAGATTGCATCACCAAAATTAAAAAACACAATCTCTGTATGGTACCTGTTGTCAGCGAACGTACCCTGATGCCCAGCTTCTCGACACCCATCAAGCACTTGGCAACCCTTGTTTTTCATAGAAACACTGTTAGGGACTTCAGGTGACTGCACAAATACAGCAGATAGTTTCATAAGAATTTACACAATATGCGTATAGTACTAATAGTAGCACTATGTGTTTACCTCTCCAACTTGCACTTGTTCTGTGTGCAAAATGCAGCCATTCTGCATAGAAAGCACACTGTATATCATGTACTTGGCACTGTAGCCTGGAGAGTCACAGCACCCGTCACCTGCCAGGTGGACTTGCAAGCCAGCAAGCTCACTGGCCATTTCAGCTTGCTTACGGTGGAAAAGCTGGAAAAACAAGTGCATAATATATAAGTGCCTAATGCATTGCTACAAAACTGCTACAATTTTGCTACCATAACAGCATCCTAATGTACTGGGGTTGTATTCAGTTGGGGCCATGTGCGAGGCACTGCCAACTAGAAAAAGCAGGATGGTAAAACTGTTCAATGTGAGCTAAAAGAAACACACAAACAGTTTCTAAATTTCAACACCATGTACCAGAGTTTGTATTCTTTAGAATCATGATGAAGCAAGTTAGATGGGCCAGCTGGTTACAAGAATTAGGCAGCATGATGTTTCGGTGCAACTTTAGATCGCACAGATTGAGATAAAGAGGACAAATGCCATTGTTGGTCCTCAGTATCCCTAATTTGACATCTAAATTTGCACTGCAAGATCAGGCTCTAGGATATCAGACTTGGTAGTCATGCAAGGGCTGTTGGTTGTACATTACGTTGCTAGAACATTACCCTAGGAAAAATTCAAATAGAAATACTTTATTGGCTTCTATAGGTCTCATCTTATTGGATTATGAAATGATCGACTTGATAAGCTAATAAAACTGATAGCCTGTATTGGTCTATCGGACTACAAAATAACATGCCTGATACACTGGTAAAACTGATAGCCTGTATTGGTCTATCAGCTTACAGGTGCATTGGTGTTGTATAAAACCAACAGAGCATGCCTAAATCATGCTCTAGTTCTTTGTAAATGTGGCCCAGTAGGCGAACCTCGTTTATGGCAGGCAGCAAGTAGGCCCTCTGGTAGTTGTAGAAGGTCCGTTCTGTGATGGTCTCCACGCCGATAGAATTTAGGCACCTCAATGTCGCAGCCACTGCACAGCCAGAAAATAGCACTCCTGCTGCCAGAAGAATGTTTCCAGCTCCACTCCCACGAACAAGTGGCTGGCTCCTCCACTGGAGCATGTGTTCTTTGTCACACATGCCCTCCACTATGAGCAAAGTGCCCACAACCTTGGAGCTGATGTCGCCTACTGCTTGGCCACAGACCTTGCAGGTGGTGAGCAATTCCCGCAGGCAGCTCTCAAAGACGATGAACTTTCGTTCAGTGTGCAAGGGCTCTTCTAACCTTGTGGGGACTTCTGAACTCTCATGGTGAGCACTGCAGGCAAATAGCATCAAAAAACATCTCAGTACTTGGGTGCTCATATGTCTGTTTGGAATTGTACGATGCATGGTGGCACCAGTTAGTTTGCTACCATTTTGCTAGTTGCAAGACATGCCATCTAAAAGCTGTCTGCCTCGCCTCCTATGCATGAAACAGAGTTTAGCCGCAGGCTTCTCAAGAGAATTCTGCTGCCTTTTCACATCTTTAGTTGTTTCCACACATATGGCACTCTAAGTTGCAGTCACTCTAGCCCCCTATCACAGCTTGAGTATCATATAGCGTCTATGAGAGCTATGATGGGTAAAGAGTTGGATATGTTGGTAGTTCATGTTTAAAAAAAACATCGTGAGGGAAAGGGACAAACGAAAAAAGCCACACACAGCACTGTTTAAACAGAAGCTATCACTTTTTATCTCCAAAGTGAAAAAAAATTCATATCTTTACTTGGCTTGTCCGAACAATCTCAAGATTGCTAACATTTCCAGGTTTTCTACAACAATAACTTGCTTCTACCCTGCCATTTGAACAAAGCATGGCAAATGAACTGCTGTCTTCTTTGGCACCTCATTATGGAATTCTGTACGTGATAAAATTAAACCATTGGTATACTTATGTTGACACACCCTGCACGAAATACTCGCTCAATAAGCTATCGGAAGGCAGTCATTAAATTATAATTGCAATCTTTGCTTTCCATTTAACGTTTTCTCGCTTCTGTTGTTTTTTGATTTAGTATGTTTGTAAAGTTCCTGACCTTTGCTGATATGCTCTCGCGCTTGTCCGTTTGAATTGTGATGTTTTTCTATAATAATTGCATTTGTCCAGTTCTTATGTAAACCTTTTGTGTAGTTTGTTCTCGGATTTTGTTAATACGATTAGAATTCTGGGGTTCACTCATGCACTGTTATGAAAAATTGTGAAAGATTTATTTTGTTGTGAGTGTAGTGTATTTTATTGCACATGATACCTGAAGAAGTTCTCGCTGAATGATGGCGCATAGCTGGTGTCTTCTTGAGCTGCTGGCTTGTCTTCATCACCTGCACAAAGTCATCCATCTCCATTGGCACAGGCGTTGAACAACGGAGAGGTCTGAAGTCTGCTGGGAGCAATGGTAGTGGGGTGACTTGTATTGCAGTGTCTCTTTGGGCTTCAGGGCATGCAGCTTCACGCTCATTCAGCACTGCACTTTGTGTAATGGAGGGATGCTTCGTCTGTGTCGCTATGGAAACCATGATTTTCATGGTCATGTGCACCTGCGTGGCTGGATTAAAACCGCTTGGGTTAGCAAAACTTTTTTGAGTTACAAGGTGCCTAATTTCTTAACCATAATGAACATTATCTGTTATTCTGCTGACATGCAAATTCTGCCAATAAAGCACTATTTTGCAAATGTGCATAGAATGTGCACTGTTTCTGAGTTGTTTGGTCAGCTTACCAACAGACTGGCATTCTGGTGTCGTCTGGGTTTCCAGTGTTCTTGTGGTTTTTCTTGCGGCTGTCTAATATGTGATGGATAAGAATAAATGCATACATGGAAGTTCAATATCTTCTTAAATGTATATTTCAAACATCACACTTCATTTCATGCATCATACATTACGACGCATCAAATGCATCACGATGTATTTCATAGATGACATTGGCATTTTTTATGTTATTAAAATAATTTCATGCAAGGTGTGTTGCTTTCAAATTGCAAGCCATTCAGTTTAAGGATGTTCAAAATGCTTATGGTACGTGTTATGAAAATGACCTTGGCATATGAAGTTAGCTGCTCTAAAGTAAACATTTATTGAGAGCCACATCCGTTGAACTGCCCTGTCCTAGGCCACCCTGTTGCACAGTGTGAAGCTGCATATGAGTGAGGCATTACGTAGCGCCTGTATGCGGTACATTTATCTGCTGTTATCTTTTTCAGTAATATCTTGTATAAGTTGAGAGTACTTACCTGGCTGGCGGAGGTTTTCAATACATCGACACGATCTGTCACGCTTTCCCGAGGTGGTGTATGACCCTGCAAGAAAGCAGCAACTTGTTTGGCAGCGCACACACATACAAAAAATTGATTATGGGGTTTTACGTGTCAAAACCATGATCTGATTATGAGGCACGCCGTGGGGGACTCCGGAATAATTTGGACCACCTCGGGTTCTTTAACGTGCTCCTAATCAAAGTACACGGGTGTTTTCGCATTTCGCCCCCATCGAAACGCACATGAAGGATAACAATGTTTTCCACTGTGCTGATTGCATTCGTATCGTTGCATTCGCAGTATAGTTCCGCTTTCTCCGCGTGCATTGCGCTTGATAAAAGTGCGTGAAAGCCGATAACATGCACTGTCACAGCTACATTACAAGCTTGGCCGTTCACCCTCAGAACGACGGATACTACGACAATTTATAGAACCCCGAGCTCTTGCCGATCGACGTGCTAGAACCAAGCAGTCCGGTCGCACTATACCTGGAGGCCGCGAGCTCAATTATTTGCTAGGGTAGGTCTATTTGCGCTCATTGTATAGGAAACATGGCAGCCGCTATACTCTGTGGACTACTCCAAAATTTTCATCTAGTCCGAACACATAGATAGTGGTGCGGTAGTGCTCAAAGAGCATAGTTCTGAAATCGTGCCCGACGAGTAGCACCCGACCTGTTTGTGCACTTACCTTTGCAACGGGAAGGAACAAAGACGGTAGGGCCTCGCCTCTGAGGTGAAAATTCTTCGTGCTGCCTCCAAACCGTTGCATTAGCACGGTATCGTGCTTGTAATCATCCGGCGTAAAGTGACGACCGCAAACGCGCAGATCCAGGCGCCTATCGGATACTGAAAGTCCGATGCGCTGCAGCCACTTCGCTCGTCTGCTGCCTTGCAGAGGGACACGATGTCGCAGCTTGACATATTGCTGGTCGCTGCGTTTGCAGCCCACAACGGAACAACGATGAACCATGGTGCTCGTGAAAAGAAAGCCCGAGACCAACACTGACCGCGCAGCTCTCGTCAACCCGGTGCACGTTGTGACACACGCAGACGACACTTGCTGTGGGCCGGAAGTGCCTTTTTGTGTAGTGATACATGTCCTTGTGCATTCTCTTTCTGTTACTTTCTTTTTATAGAAACAAATTAACTAACATCTAAACTATTACGAATGATATTTGTTCACCATAATGTTGGAAAAATAATCGATGGCGCGCCCTGGGCAACCGATCAGATAGCTGCCCCAGTGACGTATTCTGGGCAAATCACATCATCTGGCAAAAAAAATAGCCGCTTGGCGTGCTGCAATCGGTGGCGAAGCGCATTTTTAAAACCTTATAATAAATTACGCGCTTTACGCAGAGCACTTAGATGGGTCAATTAATGATCAGACGGACCTACTCTATCGACTCAGTACGTTTGTACCAAATCGTCAAAATCGTTTCAGGGTCCCTTTAACGTTGCATGTAAAACACTACAATTGGAACAACCAGGCAACATTTAAACAGCGCTTTAAGTTACTTGAATATTGGCACAGTGCTGCAGGTCGTTTCAACAAAGAAACATACACACTTGGGCACGAAGGCAGGAATCTACACAGAAAGTCGATGCTCTATGCATATATTAATGTTCCATAGTATACAGTGGGTCATCTCGTTTTGTTAGAACCATATGCGATGATACATCAAACAAGGGTTAGGTGTGTTTAGGTAATAGTTACAATACGATTATTTGCACAATTTTCATTTATGAAGAATTCAAACATATCAGACATAATTGAATTATCTGCCGCGAAAAATTATACAATAATATTTTCATGTCAAATTAGAAATAGTGTGAGTGAGAAATCATCAGTACAGGGGCAGAAAAACAATTCAAGTTTTTTGGGCGACGCAGAGTGTGTTTGCAGTTTCATAACTGCCTTGAATTTTACACAGTTGCGGTCAATATCCCCTGACACAAACTGTTGAAATATGTTGTGATCTTGTTTCCGGTTGGTAAGGCTTGAAGAAATTGTAGAACGCAATCTTTACACGTGTTTACAACTGACGAGTTCCGAAGACGGAGTTCATAGAATAGAACTAAAAGAGAAAGAAAAACATCCTCAATTATATGGGTGCAGTTTGACAACACAACAGTTACTAACAACACTGGTATTTTTAAAACACTCATTTATCAGTGTAATTACTTGAACTATGAATACCTTAAATACAATCGTATTGTAATAGCTTCAGCGAGTTCAATTTATTGAATCTGAGTTTTACAAATATCCAGGAACTAACGGGTATTGAAAGGAAGCTGAAAATACTCGATATTCACTAAGCTTCAAAAGTGAATACATAGAACATAGAAAATGTTAGTTAGTTAGTTAGTTAGTTATGTAAGGTTTTGTGGCGCAAAAGCAACTAAGGCTATGATGCGCCATGCACAGGTTGAAAATTATAATTTGATAAAAGTGTTTCAAGCAACAAAGATCATTTACTTTAAAATTTGTTTAAGAACCCTGTTTCATCTAAAAAGTTAAAAACATCGTCTAGAGATACAAGTGCATTTTCAGCTAGGATCAGGGATGGATGAAGTGGTGTTAGTGTTTTGTAAAGTTCATAAAAATATTTCTGTCTTTTTTCCTCCAACGCCGGACATGTTATTAAAATGTGATTCACAGTTAGGGATTCTTGGCAGTGATCACAAACCGTTTGTTGTTCATTTCTCAATAAAAAGTTATGTGTGAGATGTGTGTGTCTGATGCGATAGCGACATAGAATGACTTCCATGAAACGTTCCTGGTGATAAGATGTCTTCCACTCCTGTAGTATGGGTTTTACTATTTGTAGTTTGTTATTTACTTGGCAGCCCCACTCGTGTTGCCACTTTGAGGTGATCGCAGCACGGACCACCCGGACACAGTCCTTGAATGGAAGATTTATTTGTCTAATTTTGTTACAGGCTGTGAGTGCTGCACATTTGTCCGCCTTGTCATTTCCCGGGATTCCCACGTGACTTGGAACCCAACAGAGACGAATTATTTTACCATGCTTTTCACATTTGCCGAGCATTCTCAGGATGCAGCCGAGAAAAGGTTCGCACTCTGATTTTCTATGGAGAGAATTAAGTGAACTAAGGGAATCTGTGTAGACAACCGCTTTTTTATAATCTTCTGTTACTATTTTTTCTAAGGCCATAAGCAGGGCATATACTTCGGCTGTAAAAACTGAAGCAGACTGTGGCAACCTAAGACAATTTTCCCAGCATTCCGATACAACTGCGCTTCCAACATGTTCATTTGTCTTGGAACCGTCAGTGTAAAACTCGGTGTAGTCATTGTATTTATTTTGTAATTCTAAGAAATCTTGCATTATGTGTTCAAGCGGTGTTTCTTTTTTCTTGTGGCATGTTAGGGTAAAATCGCAAAAATGTGCGAAATCATACCACGGGGGCAGTCTATTCGGTGTTTCGGCGACCTTGAGAGCCTCGCTCGGAACATTGTAGTTTTGGCACATATCTTCAAATCGAAGGATAAGTGGTCTCACGCTGTGTGGTTTGTTGGCATAGTGTATTCTGTTTGTGGTGTAGGTAGCAAGAGTGTGGCATATATGATTGGGTAGAGCTGTGATTCTAAGCACGTATGAGATTGTGAGCAAAGCTCTTCGGTGCCCCAAACAGGGTTCGTTACTCTCGGCATACAGGCTTTCTATTGGGGAGGTCCTGTATGCGCCAGTTGCTAAGCGTAGTCCGTGGTTGTGTGTGGGATCAAGACGTTTGATGTATGACTGCCTTGCTGACCCGTAAACTATGCAACCGTAGTCAAGAATGCTGCGCACGACAGAGCGGTAAATACGTAACAGGCACGTTCGATCGGCGCCCCAATGTTTACGTGATAGGACCTTCAGGATGTTAAGCGCTTTGTTTGCCTTAGTTTTTACGTTGTTAATGTGAGCGATGAAGTTTAATTTGCTATCAAAAATGATTCCTAAGAACTTTTGTTCCTGCTTAACCGGTAATGGGCTTTGATTTATTTTGAGAACTGGGTCCGGGTATAGCCCCCTTTTTTGTGAAAACACGACTGCCACAGTTTTTTGTGTAGAAAAGCGAAATCCATTTTTATAGGCCCATTGCGTCAACTTGTTTATTGTTATCTGGGTTTGCCTTTCGCATGCAGACATTCCCGAGGCACGGCATGCAATCTGAAGGTCGTCGACGTATAAAGAGTGCATAATGTTGGACGGTATAACCGAATTTATAGAATTCATCTTCACCACGAAAAGAGTGGTGCTTAATACGCAACCCTGTGGGACGCCATTTTCTTGAACAAAGACTCGGGACAGTGTTGCGCCCAGACGGACTTGAAATGTTCGGTTTGACAGAAAATCGGCCAGACAGTTCAGCATCCTGCCACGTATTCCTAGTGTAGCTAGATCTTGTAAAATGCCATACCTCCATGTGGTGTCGTAAGCTTTTTCCAGGTCGAAAAACACTGCTAGGCAGTGCTGTTTGTAAAGGAATGCCTCGCGTATGGTATGTTCAAGACGGACAAGATGGTCAGTTGTTGAGCAGCCTTTCTTGTAACCACACTGGTGAGTATCGAGTATGTTATCTGTTTCAAGAACGTATGTTAGCCTTATATTTATTATGCTTTCGTACGATTTTGCGAGACAACTTGTTAGTGCTATGGGTCTATAGCTGCTGGGAGTATTTGGTGACTTTCCCGCTTTTAAGAAGGGAACAATAATGGCCTTTTTCCACTCTGCAGGCATTTTACCCGTTTCCCAGATCATGTTGAAAAAACGCAACAAGGCCTCCACGGCTTTCTGGGACAGGTGGGCCAGCATAGTGTAATGTATTTTGTCAGGACCCGGTGCTGTTTTCTTACCCGAACAGATCACTCTGTTTATTTCATGGAGCGTTAAAGGGACATTAAACGGTCTGTCTGAACTTCCCGTTGTCGGGAGCTTTTGCTTTTCTGCGGACTTTTTGTGTTTAAGAAATGTTGCGGAATAGTTGGCCGAGCTAGATATAGTGTAGAAGTGTTGGCCTAATATGTCTGCTTGTTCCTGTAGACTTGTTTGCGTGCCTGGAGTTGAGAGTACGGGGATCGTGTAGGAAGCATAGTCGCCCCTAAACTTGTGAACCTGATCCCACATTCTCTTGGATGTTATTGAACTGTTAATCGATGAGATATAGTTTTTCCATGAATTTCGTTCTGCTTGCCTACGGATATACCTCGCCTTTGCTTTCGCTTTTTTGAATGATAACAGATTATCTTGGGTTGGGTACCTTCGGAAGATATCCCACGCTTTGTTTTGCAATTTTTTAGCTTCTGTGCATTCGTTTGTCCACCAGGGTTTTAGTTTTTTTCTTAAGAATCCTGAAGATTTGGGAATAGCCTCTTCCGCCGCAGCAACTATGCAAGTACTAATCCTCTCATTCGCTTCGTCTATGCTTAGGTCATCTAAGATCAGTTTGTCTAGACTAGCTTTTTCGGTGAAGAGAGGCCAATTTGCAAGGTGAAGTTTCCAACGGGGTGGTCTAGAAGGTAGGATAGGTAGCTTGGATGTTGGTTTTATGATTACAGGCATATGGTCACTACCATAGGGATTATCTACAATACTCCAGTGGAAATCACTATAGAGAGACGGAGAGCACAGTGCTAGATCCAGACAGCTCATAGCTCCTGTGCTTGGAGAGCAGTAGTTTGCAGCACCGGTGTTTAAAAGGCATACTTCATTTGCAAGGATAAAATCTTCAAGTGTTTGTCCCCTGGTGTCGTTTGCTTTACTACCCCATAGCGTGTTATGTGCGTTAAAATCACCCGCGATTAAAAAAGGTGGAGGTAGCTGGTTTAAAATTAACTCTAGGTCTTTTACGGTAAAATGTGATTGTGGTGGAATGTATAGCGAACAAATAGTGATGGTTTTGTGCGCTAAAATGGTGACAGCAACAGCTTCTAAGTGACTGTTAATGGCAAATTCTCTAGCTGCGATACCTGCCTGCAGAACAATGGCTACACCACCCGAAAGCCGGCTCGCCTGGGTACGGTCACGCCGTACCACAGTGAAGCCTATTAAAATTTTTTTTTGTTTTTCGCCAAGGTTTGTTTCCTGCAAGCACAAGGCCGCAGGAGAGAAGTTACTTAGCATGTCTTTGATGTCACCTAAGTTGCGTAATAGACCTCTGCAGTTCCAGTGGATAATAAAAGCCATTGTGAAACTGAAAGATAAGAAAATTTCATTACGATTGAATAAGATATAAGGTGTTAGGTGACATGGATGTGGAGAAGGCTAATACAAAGGAGCAATAACCCTTAGGGTATCACTTTCTTAAATAGTGTGGTTATTGGGACTTTGTCCCTCTTTGCGCGCTCGAGAGAGCGCTTGTCCTTCGGCGTCAATGACACCGTGGTTTTTGCGTCGACCTCCATCGCTCTCTCAGAGGCGCTGGAGGATCGAGAGGTGGGCGCCGGGACACGTGTCTCGGGCCGTGGAGTTCGATTGAGTTTAGGGCCCAGCGGGACTGGCGTCTGCGGGCCCTTCGAAGAGGATGGAGCAGCACTGGCTGCTGCCACCACGGGGGCAGGAGGGGTCACTGCGATACCACTGTGCGTGGGCTCGGAGGACTCCCGAGGCCTCTGTGACGCTGCCCCCACCTGCGTCACTTCGGCATAACTTCTTCTAGAAAGGTAAGACAGTCGCTTTCTTGCTTCATAGAACGAGATTTTTTCTTTCACAGTTAGTGCAATTACTTCCTTTTCTTTTTTCCAGCAAGGGCAGGACCGCGAGTAGGCTGGATGGTCCCCTTTGCAGTTGACACAGTGTAGAGAAGAAGTGCAATTGTCAGATTGATGGTCATTGGAACTGCATTTAGCACAGGTTGTTTGTCCTCGGCATGCGTGTGAAGCATGTCCAAACCTTTGACACTGAACATAGAAAATATTTTACTCAAGTCATCATATGGGAAATACGATCTTGTTTAGGTATTTTTTTAACTTAACGTTTTCAAGCGTCTGCTTTAATCGAACGCTGGTGACGTATGGTTTGGTTCCGTGTTTTATAACAGCGAGATCGTTCCTTAGACTCATAGTGCCCTATATAAGAGCTGGCACATAAAAACGTCTTTCAAACCTTTTCTGTGCTGTGGACGAGTCTTACTCGGTCAAATTATGTTTAGAGATAAAGCGCCAAGGACGAGTTTCGTCCAGCTGCTCGGACACTCTTTGAAGTTCCGGTACTGAGTCATGCTCCGGCAGTTGATTTTAACGTTATGGAGAGTTCCAGGGCTGGCGAGTGTCCAGAACAAATGTATCTTAGATGCTATAATCAGATACTATTGGCGTACGAAGATACATTCGGTCAGACGTGTATCACTATGTATATTTCAATACGTCATACTAAGTATCCTTTATCTAAATATACAAGTTACAATTACTAGAAAATGCATCAACTCAGCCAGGATTACTTAGCCAACCACAATTGACGGTAGTTGTACTTTAATACAAAAGACGAGACAGAAAACTCGATGACCGCTAGCAGCATCAGTTAAAACACATTCACACTAGACCGACACGACGCCGACTTTTGTCTTCGACTGTTGCCGACAGCAGTTTACAGGACGGAAAAAGCTGTGGCCAACGGTTTAAATGAAGCAAACCGCTGTCGCCAACAGTCAGCAGACCAAAATCATTGTCCTGTTGGCCTTGTGTGAATGCGCCTTAACCAATGCTGCTAGCGGTCCTCGAGTTTTCTCCGTTCGTGTATCAACACGTGCCACACCACGCATGTTTACTTGGTACTCATACAATTGCTGCACTTAATACTGCGACTACAGCTAGTATTACACTTAGTGTAACACTGTAACACGTTGCTATCGCATTCATTGCATCTGTCTTGCGGGGCGAAACTTATTTTTTTCAATGCCTAAGCATTCTTAGGGTACTTCGCGCACTTGTCGGTGGATATATATCTATGTTTTATGTATGCATTTATACCTGCTTGTATCTAATCGTTTGTTCATCTATCATGGTCACTGAGCAGTCCGTGATCGAATGGACAGCGCATCAGGCTTCTGTGCTGAGGTAAAAGGGTTTGAAGCCAACTATCGAACCAACGTCGGTCTATTAGTATGTGGGAATTGCCTGATACGTTCCGCTCTTCAATGAGACAGTTTCAGGCCTACATAGGTAACTAGGTACATAGGTGGGATGTACTGCTTTCAAATATTGTACCCACCGTAGAATGCGCGCAGCGTATTCCGTGCGTAGTGTGCATAATATAATTTTATAAATTACAGATTGAGCATAAAAGATTGCTATGATAAAACTGAGAACACGTCCGAACGCTGAACCGCTTTATGACTGGAGCATAAAGCAGTGTTTCGTACCGAGGAAAATGCTGGCAGGGAAAAATCGCAGATAACGCAGCCTGAGTTGATATAATGCAAGACTGACCGGCATCATGGAATGTTGCAAAATAGCGATGTAATAATTATGCGTAAAGTACATAGGGTAACACGTCGGATAAAATTATGAAATTTGAAGAGAAAGAACAAAAATGCAGAGGTAATTTGGAAGGAACGACGTCTGCGGACCGGAGGTAAAGAATTTGCAATTCAACGCCCGCAAACTTGCCGCGGTCATATAGTGCCGCTGTAATGACGGATAGCTAATGTACCGAAGCATCTCGAGCTGCCAATGGTTATTTTCGTATAGGATACAGTTGGTTTGCTGCTATCTTGTCTCTCTATCTCAAATACTTATCCGCTCAGTATCTTGTCCCTGTATCATGATTCATTTGCGATGTACCTTTGTCCAACCCGGGCGAGTTCCTCTTTTGGCAACTAACTCATCTACGGCCTCCGTTCGTCCAGCAGAGACTTGAGTTTGGCAGCTGCCCGCTGAGTCTTGCTGCCCCATCATGCGTCTACGTTCTTCCGAAACAAGATTTGCTAGTCTGACGGTAATGCACTCCTATCCGCAGCAGGTAAAGTACGTACAAGGATGTGCGTCGTCTCATGCAATGGTTAAAGCAAAACTGGCAATAAAGTCCACAAGGAAACAGTTCTGGCCTAAAGAGTGTGGTGTGGGACTTTGCGTCATACAGTGTTTTAAGATCATACGAAGGCAACGTTCTAATCCTCCAATGCCACTTTTGGAAAACTTCGACTTGACGCATGTGCAAGCGTCGTCAACAAATGCGTACCCTATAATACACCGGTAGCATTAACGGAACTGATCCCCATCAACTCTGTCATTTCTAGTACCGCACAATGCCCACCCTTTGCCCGAGGGGCTTCCTCGGGGAGCCCCAGTCCTGGGCGCAGCGCTCACCGAAGACGCCCTGGCTAAGTGGTGCGCGTACGACGCTTCAAGAAAGACGCGAGGTCATCAGAGGCAACGTATGGACAACGAGTAGGAGGAAGAGATGTAGGCGTATGTGATATCAACACCACTGACGTGAAGTACGCGCGACATCGGTGTTCGACCGCCAGTCAGGCATCTATTATGGGACTGTCCCTGTCTCGCGACAGTAAGAGGCAAATACCAGAGACGGGGCATTACCTCACTCGAGGCATGGACCGCGCCACCCCCTCAGGCCTATGCCCGGCCAACTATCAACTCTTTATCGGAGTTTTAGCACGATGCCGGCTTGACCGGCAGGTTATGAATGTGTAGCTTTTTTTTCATTGTGGACCCCGCCATTGACCCTTATCCCTACTTAGGCCACTGAGCCATCCTTTCCATTAAATTTCCTTCTCTATTCTCGAGTCAACGTGCATGGTTCCTTTTATTGCGTATTTTCAGACACAAATTGTGAATTGACTACCACCATGATATAAGAATTTCGAATATGCAAAACATTTGCTATCCAGACGAGATATTCAACAAAATATCATTTTGGGAATGCTTTGTTTTTAATTTTTTGACGGTACCAAAAGGGGATAAGAACCTACTCTGATATTTTTTCAGCCTCAAAACTATGATTTATGGCGCGATTTCTAGTGAACTCAGGCGCTCACCTTGTAGTGAAAGCTTGCATTTCGCTGCCGTTGAAGAAAAATAATTATACAAATGTAATGAGCATCCAGCAACCTACGCGATGGTACATAATTTAATGCCGCATAAACAAATGCGCGTTACACTAGTATGTCGGTTTTCATTTTAAGCAATTTGTAACCTTATTCAAAATTTAGGCACCACAATGACATCACCGCGTGTTGCCTAGCAACCACCTCGTTGAGCGGCTAGTGCTTTGCCTCCTCTCCGTGCCGTGCACATGCTGCCTTGACATGGGACGTTAAGGAGAGGGAAGGAACGCATGCGCACGGCGCGCGCGCTTTGCTCGGATGAGAAAAACAGAAAATGAGAAAGCGAGAGAGAGAGAGAGAGAGAGAGAGAGAGAGAGAGAAATTGTAGCAGCACCGACGAGGCAACGCGCAGAAATGCTACCGACGCCATCCACGTTTCCATGCGTTCGCGCCGAAAGCGCGCGGTGTCCGTGACTGCAGCCGGCGCCTCTGGCGGCGGCTCGGCAGGTTTCGACCAGCCACACCCCGGCAAGTGTGAAGGCGCAGCCCGGCCGTGACAACACCGGGGAGATAAAGCTGGGAGCCGCCGCGACGGCGGCAGAACTCTCATTGACTCTGTGGCGAGTACAGTAGCCTTGACATCGGACGACCAAAGAAGATCCGGACACGCGAAGAAGAAGCCGCTCATCCTGAAGCGCGTCGCGTGGGCAAGCGAGAATTTGCGCGTCGGCGGGTAGCCTATCCGGAATACCGTGCCTTGGAGCACTTGGCATTTCCTAGCAAAACTTTGCCAAGCCTAGTAAAACATGGAAGAAGCTAGGTCGATCGCCAGTTTCGGTGTTTACATCCGCCTTTCACCATTAGTGCAAGCTGCCCACATATTTAACAGCGGAGCTCTTTAAGGTTTTGGTTAGGCCGCGTTTTGCTAACAAAACAGTGGCTTAGCTCGGCTATGCTAGGATATACGTAGCGTGAGATAGGTCAGCCACAACTTTCAGAACCGGTAGACCTGGTGGCATGGGCGGCTAACGATACCCATTGGTAACGCTAAAGAGTGGAATCTTCTGCTTAACGAGAACGTTCTGGCACGTTGTACAAACCCGCGCCACGGTTTCACCCAACTCAGGCGGCGCCGCTAAACTCAAACGTTTCACGTATGGCACAACTTACCAGGCGTCAAGTCTTTCTTGTGCCACAGTGTTTCAGACACGTCGCACACATATACAAACGGATTGTTTACGAAGTCCGTCTCGAAGGTCCGAGTCGCGCTGGTGCTTTCGCAAAGTTTCACTGTATAGTCAGTCAATCAGCGAGCCTTGACATCATCAACCGCGTCTTGTTGTTGCTGTTGCTGAGATGGTCGGGCACGTCGCTCGGTCTCCTGGCGACGCCACTTTGCTAGACGTTCCTCCTTTTGCTCCGGTGTCTCCGCAGCACGTTTAGCCTTCTTCTGTTCGTTCTTCCTACGCTCACCCGCTAATTGCCAGGCAACTACTTCGCGATCCGATGAGTTAAGATTCTCCGCTCTTCTGCGCCCCTGAGCAGCAATTTCGCTCTCCTTCTCCATGGCTATACCACACTGGAAAACGCCCAGCGCGAACGATCAAACGCCCGGCGCGCGACCTGTGTGTCGTGTGACGTCACTGCCCCTCGCGCATGCGCAGAACGGCTCTCCAGGAACCACGCGAAACTGCTCAACCTCGGCCAGTGTAGCTCAGGCTACAAAACTGTGCCTGGCGATGACAGACAGTTTTAATTTATCGTTTTTACGCTCCGCGTATCTGCTGAGCGGAGCGGAATCACGAATGCGCATGCGTCACCCGCTTAGCCGCAAGCGGGCTACCGGAGCGAGAAACACGGTCCGCTTACAAGCTGCCTAAGCGGAGCGCGGAGCGTTGCTGCCGTCTTTCGCTAGCGAGTGTGGCATAGAGTAACATACAAGGATAAGAGCGGACACTTCCATAGGCCCCTGCGGCCGATTTTGGTTCGCAGCGCACCTAGCGGGTGCGTGGAATCTACGCAGACTCAGAGATTAATACCGCAGAAAAGCTAATCTGGAAGGCTATTTTCTGGCGATTAGAAAATGTACACGGCCTCCAAGATTGCTTCCGTGCGAGTGCTCGTCCCGGAGGCTATATTATGGCTATATTTTGATTTTTTAACGCGTTGCTTGCATGCATCGAGTAGCTTCGTGTAAGCTGTACCGCCAGAGCAGCAAGCTCACGATGCGACTGTGTGTTTAAGCAGGCACTTTAAATAAACATGACAAGTGTTGGAAGAGACGAAACTATTTTATTTTCAAGTCATATTCTCAGTAAGCACATGTACACTTTTTTTTTCGCAACGTTCGATGAACGCAAGCATAAAAGATGGGTGCACGGCACAATGAGAGACATGCCAATACAGCTGCCACATGTTGAGAATAAATTTCACAAAAGGAATAAACAGGCGATATTATGAAAAACCCCACAGAACAGTAAAGCTGCAGAAGACGGCATTAGCATTAAAGAGGAAAACAACGCTCGTCCTTTGAAGCCTAACCTTTCTTATTAAGTGGTAGTTTCGGGCTGCATAGCAAACAAGGAATGAAGGCTGCTCACTGCAGTTGTCAGCCAACCACGCTCTCTCCCTGTCTTGCCGTTGTTACTGCACCTCGCAACACAGCAGTAATTCCCGTAGTACTTGACTATGGTCGGCATGACTTGACAAAAAAAGTATTGGTTATGTCTTCTCTCCCGCCTTCGCACAAATTTTCACCTACGCACTTCAGATCGCCGTTTCGCGAAAAGCGTCACGTGCAATTGTCGCAGCTAAAAAACAAAAAACGCAACCTTCGGTGCCAAGCATGCGCCACTGAGGCAGGAGTGTTTATTCAGAATACGTCGTAGCCACAGCTTACACACATTCTTCTCAATTCGCAAGTTCTCTCTAATTGCGCTCGTAACAAAGGCTTCAAGAAATCTGCGCACGCCACGAATAAGGACCCTAAGCATAACTGCCTACTTTCACACAAGTGCAACACATGGGCATTAAATTCAGACTACATCTACCGGCGTGTGCCGACTCACTTTCTCGCGCCCAGAAACGGTTTTCTCGGAAACGTGCTGCGCAGCATTCCAAATTGCTGTTTCTTACATAATGTGAAGCAATCCACGAACATCATGCGCGAAGTGAAGAACACAAAAAGCTCTCTGCGCCGAACAGCATAATGCGACAAATGTTAACTTACGGTTGAAGTGACAAATACATAAGCAATTTGCAAAGTAATGAAGGGAAAAAAGAACGTAACGAATGCCTTCTTACCAAGCAGCAGCCAAGCAGACAGACACGTTCTGGCAGGCGCACCCAGCAAAGACCACGCAGACGTTATCGCACATCTTTTGTAGCGTCGCCTTGCCTGATCACACCATGGCCGATACTTTGTAGCGATGCGTTATTATTTATACTAGTCTTATCATCCACCGCTCACGGCCGGCTGATCCGTTGATAACGCCTACGTCTACAGCCACATAGACAAGTAGACGTATAGAGCACTATAGAAAAGTTACAATAGATTAGTAGTACGCGCGTTCCCTTGGAGACAGGGAGTGTTGCATTGCCCTCTAGCGGGCGGCATGAAGCTGCGTAGCTCGGCCGCTTTTAGGCTCCAGTGGCCACTGTTGTAATCCGTATGTTACTCTATGAATGTGGTCGATGCACGCGCCCTCTCTCGCGCTTGCATCGAAGCACCTTGCATCGAGTTACTAGTCGTCCGAGCGCGAATAACTTGTGTAATACTCCTCCAACTGGTTCTTTAAGGAAATAAAGTGAACAGCACAGGTAACAAAAACGTCACCAGCGCATTGGCGTCAGAAAGGATTGGATTGGATTCTAAATGCAACCTCGCTGGCTATCACGTGGCGTTCACCAAGTCAACGCTTCATTTTACGCTCGAGAAAATGGACAAGTAAGGCATTAAAAGCACCCGTCTAGATACTTCATGAACAAATAAACTACGCTGAATTTGGCCAGAGGGCGCTGCAACTACGAAAGGCCCGCTCGGCTACGCTACGCGTATAACTAAAACGTGAAAATCGCCCGCCGCTCTGCTGTAGCTTAGCGGGGCAACGCGGAGCGGAGCGGACCGTAAAGACGCTCAACTAAAACACTCTAACGTCGCCGCGCATTGCACGGCGACGAACGTGACGTCATTGCTCGCGAGTTTACCCAACGCCTCCTAAAACTTTGAAGTTTTAGGAGGCGTTGGTTTACCACCGTCTCCCAGGTTGCCCTCGCCACAGCGCGGGGCGCGGCCGACGTATCCGGCGTTCGTCGGCGTGCCCTGCCTGCCGCCGGTGTCGAGAGGCGACATGCTGCATTTCGCGCCGGCCTCGTCACCCAGAATGGACCGCATCGGCGTCTCGTTGAGCTAGATGGGCTGGTGGATAGCCGTTATTGTGGAAGGCGCAAAAATCTAAAACCCCTATATTTATAAAAGTAGCGCCATTCTTAGATCTTGCCGCCACCGCGCTCACCCCGGCGCTTCCTCCTCGCCCTCTCTTAGCCGCCTCCTGTCGCCCCAGCCTCCTCCGCTCCCCCATCGGCCAATCCGTGTCACGTGGAAGTTCGCGTCGCGCTTTTGTATATTTTTTTCTTTCCAGCGCGCTCCGACTGCCATTCTCGGGCCTGTGCGACGAAAGTGCTGTACGCACAAACGGATCAAACGTGTTAGGGACAAGAACTTCGTTGTGATGGCATGCTGCTGCGCCTTAAGTTGCCGCAACCGACAAGGCGAGGGCAAAAGGCTTTTTTTTTTGTTTGCCATCCGGCGTGCGCAAACGCTTGTTGCACACTTGATATTTGCGCCGTGTCGCATCGTCGCGTTGCTACTTCCAAAACGGCATTATTAAGACCAGTTACTGACTGACGAAGCGAAATCGCGCCTCAACAACGTCTCCGCAGGGCGCGATCGAAGTTTTCCTCGGATTTCATCTGGTAGCGCGTTATCTGTCGTCTGCCACGGCAGGCCCGACGCAGGCGGCGCCACTGTCGATATCGCGCCTCGATCGCGCTGGTCGCGCCGAGCGCGATAGTGGAACGGAGGAGGAGAGAAGTGGATGGCGCTACTTTTATAAATATAGGGGCTTAACAAAAACCGACCCCTGTATAGTCCAACGTTTGCGCCGCGCCGCCTCGACGCATGCGCATTTTATACGAAACTAGGAGCTTCAGAATGATAAGAAACTGCGAACTCGCTGCACATGCCGCCACCAGTATACATCAGCCAATCTTGCTCGACGGGACGTGGATGCGATCCATTCTGGATGCCAAGGCCGGCACGAAATGCAGCATGCAGCACAATACGCGTTGAAACGAAACATGTCGTCACAGCAAGCGTGCGAATTATCGCGAGAACGAAGCGGAATCAGATTCGAGGCGGGAATATTTTTGAACGGCGCTACCGCACCATCCATATTTTGAATTATAATAAACATGCCAAATAAATTATTTCGGCTACGCGAGTTTGCCTGATCAAGAAGAAGTACAGAAGAAATTTAATCGTAGCAACGGCAATAAGCTGGCCCATCAGCTCGCCCGTGACGCTTCTAACCGGGCACCGCTGATGCCCTGGCCCAAGCCCTCGGAGGTCTATGGGAGACTGTCCCTGCGCCGCACCATCAAGGAAGTCTACCTCCATGTCTTAACTGTGCCGGAGGGTCGCCTTCTGCGACAAATCCAAATTAATTCACTGGTTACCCCCTCCCGTCTGTTTCTCTATCGCTATCGATTCGACCCCAGCTGTCCCAACCGCCCCTCTACATATGCGGACCTATCTTATTGCCATTTCTACTGGTCAGCAATGGCATTCATATCCTCCTTCCGTCTCCATCACCACCTGGCTCGAATGGCTTGGCGCTGAAGGGGAAGAAGAAGAGCGCAGACTTGCCGTCGAGGCGGTTTCTACTACTACTACTTATCTTCTACTGTCTTCTACTACTACTACAACTTATCTCCTTTAGCAGTGTTATAATAGCAGTGCACATTTACTCTATTATCTCTGTTATTCGAATGCAAGTTTTTTTACAAGGAAGTTGTTAAGGGCTCACTCTTCGGTGGTCCCGTCCGGCAATAGAAAAAAAAACTCTCATTGGCCATATGCTGTATGTGCGAGTGAAAGCGCGCGAGGGCGGGAGACGCGTGCTTTCACGGGGAGCGAACGCACACCGGAGAGCAAAGGTGACTTCCCATTGGAAGGAGAGCGGTGGGCGAGTACCCTAGCATGGGCGTGTGCGTGCCCGCTCTCCCACTGCGGCGCATGCACGCAGCCCTGCTGGCCTCTGCCGCCTGCACGTGCCACCGATTTCTCTGGGCTCTCGCCCGCATGTCCCTGAACAGTGTCGACAACGGCGTTTAGCCGTTCCGTCACGTAGCCAGCGTTTTGACAGTGGTTCTGTGCGGTATACAAACAACGCGCACAACTGTTGTCGACGGCGGCGTCGGCGTTTTGCCCGTGTTCGCACCGAACGCGCGCGGCATTGGTGTCGTGTTTATGAAGAACGTGCCAACCTTTGCCGTACACCCTATGGCGGTGTACTGAAGCGACCATAAGGCCAAAGTCCCTGTGGTCACTAAATGAATGTAAACCACCGTATCATATATGTTTCTCATTGTATTATAGTTGAAATAACCAATTACATTATCACAATCTTAATAATCATAATTGGAAATACATCATTCCCACCATAGTACAGCTGCACTGGTCTTCCATCTCCACCCCAGTTTTTTTCAGGGGCTTTAGTTTCTGCAAGACCACAGCGCCTCTAGCGGTGGGTCGGAGAACCTGGCCCCTGCGTGACACTGGCGGATGAACGGCGCCGCCTCGGCGTACAACCGATCCGCTGTTAAAGTTCCTCACGTGAACTAATCCTAGGTGCCTAGGGACAGGATCGTTTAGGCACTTTTGAGAAGGCACGATGATGGTGCCAAGTGATGGCGTGGCCTGTTCGTTCTTTGTGTGATCGTTCTCTGGCCCGCGCCCCGGAACGACTGCGCATTGTTCAACGTTGCTTGTGTGATTGTGCTTGCTTTTATTTTGCTTGCTTGTTGGTTGTAGGCTCTGTGTTACTTGGCAGAAAGCCATGAGTAGTGGTGGTTTGGCAGTGTGGCTTTAGCCTGGTTGAGCTCTGGTAGTACAGAATCTGCGTCTTATGACCCGTGTTCCTTGAGAATCCGACGGTGTAGACGATAGAAATGTCGAAGTGGCCTAGCGCCTCGGCAGCGCAGTTTAGCAAACCGTGTTGGGGCGTCGCCGTGTCCGCCTTTACGTACTGTACTGTGCTTGAAATGAGTAGTGCAGCTGTACTGGCAGAACGCCATGAAATCCGAGCTGTGCGGTCCGTATTACTGGAGGATGCGGAGGTACAGACGGCTCGAAATATCCAAGAGGCGTCGGTGTCTCGGCAACAGCCAATTTGCGAACAGGCGCCCTGCAGCGGCGCCTCTGTTATCCGCCGTATTCGGTAGCGTGGACGCATGGCCCCTTATGTAACCAGGTGTCCTCGCTTGACAGATACCAATGGCGGATGTGCAGCGATGTTCTGCTGGCCGTAACACGGAAGTGATGCAATTTGTGATGGAAACAACACCACAAACTTACTCGCCGGTATTTCCATTGGGTCCAGGATCCTCGGGAGCTTTTTACACGAAACACAGACTTGATATGCACACGCTAACACGATACAGACAGTTTACATCTATGGGGACTAGAGTTCGGAAGTCATTTGTCCTTCCATATAAACATGGGCCTAGCACTCATGCGTCACCACTCGCCCGTGTGCGTCGTCGTTGCGGTGCCTGTGACGGTGGTCGTTGTGGCTACGTAGCTGCCGTCGGGCACCAGCTCAGCTGGTTTGATGTTGCGACGGCCACGTCCTACCCCGTCACCACTACGCCGCACCTTGTAGCGACGTGCAAGCAGGGAAACAGCAGGCCGGTAGAGCACCAGGCCACTGCTGTAACTGGCCACTACCGTCGGCCGTTAGAACATCGGGCTCGGTCGGCGGACAGGTAGCTGAGGCGCCCCGTGGCCAGCAGGAAGCACTGCACCAGGCCGCTATCACAGCAGGCCGCTCGTACACAGGAGAACAGAGACACGAGCGGGATCTACGACCAGGTCCGCACGGTAGCAGGACACCCGGTCGCCAGTCCTCGGGCTCGCTCAGCAGGCTGGTAGCTCAGGCGTTCCAGTCCCAGCAGGAAGCACTGCACCAGGCCGCTATGAACAGCAGGCCGCTGGTGCGCAGGAGAGGCCAGCCACGAGCTGGATCCCCGACCAGGTCCGCACGGTAGCAGGACACCCGGTCGCCGGTACCCGAGCCTTAAACCGCCGTTCTGCGAGCTGACGTTCGAGGGTGCCACTCGCTCTCACGCTCTGCGCGCTCTCGTGCCGCTTCTTCGTTCGTGGCACGTGGTCGTCTTCCCTATCACCATCACTAATTCTCTTCTTGTTGCAACAACACAATCATCATTCTAAGCTGGGCTTCTCACCACCGCAAGCCACTATCCACATCATCACACAATTCATATGCTGACACATCGGACCAGTTTGCGTGCCCCTGTCTCTTATTTGGCTGGCGAGAGAGAGCTTTGGTCTCTTTCTATTGAAGAGTGCCCGGAGCGTGATATATATTTCCGCTGTTATTTATTCAACTCGTAGGATGTTTCCTCTGGGGCAAAAGGCAGCTACTTGTCGCTACAGTTCGCGATCGGTGCAGGTTGACATCGCCATTATTAACATGCAGCAGGAAATATGCATCACACTGAATTCTCGAGTTACAGTAGTGGTGCCACTATAAATACTGCTCAATGTGTTCTCATTCACGACTGAAAAACAAATTTTTACCTTGGAATGATTTCACAACACAATAAGAACTTTCCAGTTCTAAATATGACAAACATCATTTTTTTATTATCAAGTGCTCATGCATCGACAAAGAGGGCCCCTAGTTTGTGCCAGATATGACAGTGGGCGTAAGTTCGCTGTCTCGGTTGTAGACGCGGAGGGCAACCTGCTTAATGCAGCTTCTATCTATACTAAGTTTGCACATGTGGCGGAGGAAGCGGCGATCGCTCTGGCTTTTCACAGTGCAAAAGTTCCCCCTGTCATCTTGTCGGACTCACGCACAGCAGTTAGATCCTTCTCGGCCGCACTAGTGTCTGAACAGGCGAACAATACTGTGAACAAAGCACTTCAAAGAACTCGGGAGAGCAGCGAAGGAGGATACCACATCTCGTGGTGCCCAGCCCATATAGATGCCTCAGTTAACCCGCTCGGATGTAATCCTAACGAGCAGGCCCACCGGATAGCGCGCGATTTCACGTACCGCGCTATCAGGGGTAGCCAGGCTCGGAACGAGGTCAACATCCACAAAGATCCATTTTGTACCTTCCACGAAATTGTTTCCCATTATCGTCTCGGCAGGAGGACATTTCCACCCCCCCACCCCAAATTGAACAAACCTCACGCTAGCACACTCAGACTTCTGCAAACCCGTTCGTATCCCACTCCTCGGTCCCTTGACAGGATAGACCCTGACAACTCACAGTCGTGCTCCAAATGTGGTCATGATTCATGCTATTTTGATCACATGCTCTGGTTGTGCCCAGCCCTTAACGCCTCTCCACCCATCACGAAAGAGCAATGGGAGGAATCCCTCAGGAGCAGCAATCTTCAAATTCAACTCCAGGCTGTCCAGAGGGCCCCCGACATCGCGACGGGACTTGGTCTCCCGGTTCCATCGTGGGCGGAGCCACCGACTTAATCTGGGGGAGCCTTCGGCTCGCCTAGACCTCAGTTCCTCAGGACTCAAATAAAGTTCTTGTCATGTCATGTCAAGTGCTCATGCACTACAGTCAATGCTGACATGCTAATCTAGATGTGAATATTATGCACAAAATAGAAGAACAGAATAAGGCAGAAACAACTGCAATGAATAGCAATATTGTTTTCTGATTGCATGTGCTGGCAGTGCTTACAGCTAAAGGGCTTCTGTCATACTCACAGCTCTCTTGTGTCTGTTTCTGCAAGAAGTATCTACGATACCTTGCATATGTCGAGGCTATTTGTATATAAAAAAATTGCAAGAATGTTGGAGGAAGTGATTTACTGGTGTATATATACTACTGTTGTTCTAGCAAAATCTTAAAAAATGGCCCTCAATAGGTTAACAAAGTTCCTTGGCGACTGTAATATCATTGCCTTAGGTCGCTTGAACGTTCTTGAACAAGAATGTTCTTGAACAATTTCAGGCCAAAGTGCTTATTACAGGTATATTAATAGAAACATCTCAGTTGTTTGATTTAGCAGCTCCTCACTGCATCCTGCTCATTGTAGGGAATAATGAATTTCTTTCTATTGCAGAGCCAGCTGTATCTACTGCCAAGATTGAATGGGTAAGCACGGTATTTAAATATGTTAGCTTCTTTCCTATCATTTTTGACACATATGTGCAATGCACGGTCTGCTTTAAAACGCCATGCTAAGCTGCAGCTTTGACATAAACCAGCCATTATAAACTGATTGTAAAGATTCAGTAATGTGAAAAAGAAAATACTAGCGATTGATTGTCAAAACCAGTAGTCGTTCAGTTACACCCCCCCCCTACCATAACCACCAATTTCGCAGATGTAAAGAAGTGCTGAGGCGCCACTAAGCCGTACTCTAGGATAGCTGGAATGGCTTTTTTACCATAACTGACAAAGCTCATCAGACCGCACATCTAGTGTGTTTAGTGCGCTCCTAATCGGCGTTGCTTTGTAATGAGCACAGTTTTCTTAACCCCAGGAGATTGGCACGTACAAAAAAGAAAACATCAGACAAGCATGCTTCTTCTTTTACAATGCCTGACTGAACAAAGGCCTGCTTACTCTTTACTATATAACAATGCAAGTGGAGCTTGTTCTAGAGCGAGATTGCAATAATAGCTGGAATGATATGTGGACTACATTCCCAGTGAAAAGATGTTGCGATGTGTCGTCATTCTAAAAAGTTGGAAATAATGTGAGAACACCACCTCGCACTGGAGGGTAAAAATCTGGTTATGAATAATGCTAGCAGCGTGTGATGTTTTTGTCACCGATCTAGGGGGCGTGCGGGTGGTAAAAGAGATGGAGACGGAATACGCATGTCGACACAGCAAACAGATTTTTAATCGCACGCAAACTCAGAACCAAAAACCTCAAACAAAAATCAAGCACACTAAAACATAGCGAACAAATACAAACGCATGTACGACTTAAAGCTTAATACACTAAACAAAGGGGAGATATTTGTCCGTTTGTAGATTTAATCCTAGTATATTTAATCAAAGATGCAGGAGATATTATGCTTGAAAAGCTTGCGGCCCTTTATACGCAATGCCTCACAACTTCATGTGTACCAGAGAGCTGGAATAACGCCAACATTATACTAATCCATAAGAAGGGAGACGTTAAAGAACTGAAGAATTATAGACCCATTAGCTTGCTTTCAGTATTGTATAAAATATTCACCAAGATAATTTCCTATAGAATCAGGGCAACAGTTGACTTCAGCCAACCAAGATAACACACTGGCTTCAGGAAGAGATATTCTACGATGGATCATATCCATGTCATAAATCAGGTAATCGAGAAATCTGCGGAGTACAATCAACCTCTCTACATGGCTTTCATAGATTATGAAAAGGCATTTGATTCAGTAGAGATACCAGCAGTCATAGAGGCATTGCGTAATCAAGGAGTACAGGAGGCATACGTAAATATCTTATTAAACATCTACAAGGATTCCACAGCTACCTTGGTTCTCCACAAGAAAAGTAGAAAGTTACCTATCAAGAAAGGGGTCAGGCAAGGAGACACAATCTCTGCAATGCTATTCACTGCATGCTTAGAAGAAGTATTCAAGGTCTTAGACTGGGAAGGCTTAGGAGATCAACGGCGAATATCTCAGCAACCTTCGGTTTGCAGATGACATTGTCCTATTCAGCAACAATGCAGACGAATTACAACAAATGATTGAGGACCTTAATCGAGAAAGTGTAAGAATTGGGTTGAAGATGAATATGCAGAAGACAAAGATAATGTTCAATAGCCTGGCAAAGGAACAAGAAGTCAGGATGTCAGCCTCTAGAGTCTGTAAAGGAGTACGTTTATCTAGGTCCATTACTCATAGGGAGACCCTGATCACGAGAAAGAAATTTACAGAAGAATAAAGTTGGGTTGGAGTGCATACGGCAGGCATTACCAAATCCTGACTGGGAGCTTACCACTGTCGTTGAAAAGAAAAGTGTACTATTATTGCATTATACCGGTGCTAACATATCGGGGCAGAAACTTGGAGGTTAACAAAGAAGCTCGAGAACAAGTTAAGGACCGCACAAAGAGTGATGGAACGAAAAATCTTAGGACTAACGTTAAGAGACAGGAAGTGAGCGGTGTGGATCAGAGAACAAACGGGGATAGCCGATATTCTAGTTGACATTAAGCGGAAGAAATGGAGCTGGGCAGGCCATGTAATGCGTAGGATGGATAACCGGTGGACCATTAGGGTTGCAGAATGGATACCAAGAGAAGGGAAGCGCAGCCGAGGTCGGCAGAAAACCAGATGGGATGATGAAGTTAGGAAATTTGCAGGCGCAAGTTGGAATACGCTAGCGCAAGACAGGGGTAATTGGAGATCGCAGGGAGAGGCCTTCGTCCTGCAGCTCGCCGGCCCTTTTTCTCCAAGTTCAGCGCTCTCGTCGATTCTGAAGTCGTCTCTGCCTTGCCGTCGGCCCGTCGGTGCGCTTGTCTTAGATGCCGGCGTCTCAAACTTCGTCGGTGAGGTGGCACGGCGTTCACTGGAGCCACCTGGATAAGCCTAGCGTCGGGATGCGTCGCAACTTCTTCTTGAGTGCCGACGTGGCGTCCCGAGGAGAATCGAACGTGCCGGTCTGCCGCGGAAGAGGGATCCTCTCTGGGGTTCCCGGTCCTTGCCGTGAGAGGCTGCAGCCAGTCCAGTAGCCTCACTCGAACTTGCCGAGGTAGATGGCCACACCTTGGACGGCCAACGTCACGGACTCAGCCAGACCCCCAAGTCTCCCGTCGCCAGAGCGTAGCTGGCGATGCGACCTTCCTGGCCCGGAGCCACGTCGATAATCCACGGACAGCGCCGTTCGTCCCTCGATTACGCCTCGGGTCACGCGCCTCGAGAACTCGTGCCGTTCCGAACGCCGTGCTTCTCGAGCTCCTCTTCTTTTTCGCGCCACCGGCGGCCTCTTACAGTATGACACAGCGATAATTGATGAAGACTAGCTTGTGCAGCAAACTTGACAAAATGCCGGATGAACAAGCAGCCCAGAGGCCGAAGGCTTCCTTGATGAGCCCGTGCCACACCTGTTTTCACTCATTCGAGCCAAGCCTGCTTACGGAATGACCATTTCACAGGCCAGAGAGTGCCATTTTTTGGAACCTCTTTGCAAGCAAATATGCGTTCTGTATTGCCCAAATACAGAATCACAGCAGCTCCTGAATGCACAGCTGCTGCTATCTCACGCATTACAGTTACGACAGGAATCCACCACGTTTTCCCAATTGTTCACAGGCTGTTTCAACGAAGGATTACGTACAGTTGGTATGACCGGCACAGTGAATAAAGTGCACCAAAAATTTTGTTACGAAATTAACTAAGCTGTACCTCCAAAATTTGCACACAAATTATTATGCCTGCTTAAATATATTTTCTTTGGGAAGCTACACACTACTGTGCATGTGTTTGGCTCTTGGCCGCGCTACAATAAATGGCCCCTTGTGCTTGTTCAAGTGTAATGTCATAACTGGTTGTATGGCTATGTATTGCTACTTTTTCAGTTTCAGGAAAGTGAGCTGAACTAATGAAAGGAAAGTAGAGCATCGTACAAAGACACTAATATCCTTTTGTATTAAAAACAACTGTGAATTCTGGTAGTGTGCATTGTCATGCTGCAGCTGCAGTAGGCTTAGCAGCGTTTAGGACATGCACAATGAACCCTTTTGCAGACTGCCCAGCCGATCACGATAAAAACTCGCTGTGAAGATTCCGTTTGTTTGAAGAGGAATGTATACCAATATCTGGCTCCATAACATTTTCTGAATTTGGACAGCTGGGATAGTTGGTTGTTTTTGGCATTATGAAACATCGTTGCAGCGCGCAATTAAACACAGACGAGAAGAGAAAGACAACACGAACGCGGACTTCAACTGAATTTTATTCACGGAAAACTAGACTTGAAGTGCACAGGGGGGGGGGGGGGGGGGTCAATGTTAGTGCACTTCACCGCGCAAAAATATCTCGTTGGTCCAAGGCCCCAATCATTAGAGGCGTCGATATCCAAATGAAAAAAAAAACAATCCTTTTTATCACATCCCTCATGTACAACCTTGCACATTTCCCGCCCTGCGTGGCTGATGCGACACACAGGTTTGCCCTGAGATAATCAAGTTCTTTTTTCCCGAGCACAAGAGAAGGACCACTGACACAGTAATCTTTTTCATTAGAGATACAAAGAGCTTCAAAAACTTTACGGTTTTTCTGAGTGCTAAATTTGCGCAACACACGTGTTCTTTCGAAAAACGCCTTGCATGCTGGCTTGTGCGAGCAACGGCGAATCTGGTCGGCTAAATGACGAGCGCCACTGAGTGAAGTAGCATTCCTGCGATGCTCTAGCAAGCGTTCATTCAGACAGCGCAAGGTTTCGCCAATATAGCATTTCCCACAGGCGAGGGGAATTCAACGAGGAAAGCTTTGGTGTGCAGAATGTGAGGTTAGTGTGGTGTATACTATGGTGTATAGTGTACGATGATGAGGGGCAATATGGGTCTCATCAAGGTTGATAACGGTTCGACGGGGATAGATAAGGTGCTACAGTGCGATACTAGCTTATATTCGTTCAAATCCGGTTCGATAAGGTTGATAAAGACCGCCAAGAATTGATAACGGTCTTATCATGCACGATAAAGCTGATAGAACAGGTAATGCCCGATAAAGATCTCATCGATTGCGATAAGTTTGATACCAACCGATAAGGGTTGATAAGGCTCGGATCAAGCCCTAAAAGGTTGATAACGTGGAGATGAGGAAGTGGCACAATGTTCATGCATACCTAGAAAACTCCCAGAGGAGTTTCTGTGGGCAATTTCATTCCCTGTCACACCAATTTATGTTATAGTTACTTTTATATAGGAAACGTTCTTCGATTGTTACGTCGAAATAGAGTCAGATCGCGCTAAATATTATTATGTCTGGGGGCCACTGTCATTTAAGTAAGAAAACAACTCATCCCTCTTCGGCACTACACTGCGAATGTTGGTAAAAAATACGAATAATCATGACGATTTTAACTTGCGCTTGTTAGTCTCACGCTATCTGGCAGATTGCGCATCTATGTCGCTTGAACTGTTAGAAACAGGTTTTCGCATCAATGCGTAGCTTATCTACGGTAAGCATGATGGTTTATTCTACGCTTTTGCATGTTTCAGAAGCTGTTGACGCCCTTGGCGCGTTGGCCAGGAATAATCTTCGCGTAAGTAAAAAGATCTCTTGAGCTTGCGTGCCATTGACAAAATCTCTTTATTCTTGGAAAACGTAAGCTAGGCGATAATAGACCATCGACTTTCCGTGCTGAACCAGCGCAGACTCCTCTCAAGTTTTGCACACGAGCAGTTTGAAAGTATCGTCAGTTATCCCCTATAGTACATGCCTAACCTTGCCTGACTCAGCCGTATCAATGTTGGCCTTACGGCACAGAGCCAACATTTTATGGATGTAGGTGACGTACGATTCTGTGGACGTTTAGACATGGGTCACTACTTCTTTCTTAGAGGCGCTCTTCCGCGCGGCGCGACTACTAAACAAGTCCCTCAGCTTCTGCTGTCTCGTGTCCCAGTCAGTTACGCTCTTCCTCGTGGTTATCATACCACACTTTCGCCGGGCCTTGTAGTTTGAACACCATGTTAGCCAACGTAATCGTCGGTTTCCATATGTTGTGACCACTTACACACACATACGTGGCGATCCAGTCTTCCACGCTGAGGTTGTCGGTGACGCAGAATGTTTCTGGATCCCGCGGCTGAGGCAGGACACCCGTCGGGGTTGTAGGCGTCAATGTGGGCCGCACACTTGCCGGTCCTTCTTTCGTCCGTCACGTTCTCCAATTCGAGGAGACGACCACTGCGAAGCTTCGTTGTTGTCTCCCGTGGACACCACGCATCTCCTCTAATTGGTTGCGTTGTGGAATTCCCATTGAAATTTATATTTACAATATTTGCAAGGCAACGCTACAGAAACATTAACCACATCAAGAAAGGCATTGATGATGATGTGTTCCAAATGCTCCTGGCAAAAAAACGCAACAGTGTTTCCGAGGTTATTACCCTCTATCAGAGCAACGACGAGCTACGCAAGCAGCGAGCTTCAACGAGGCCTTCTTCAACCGATCCGTCAATCTCCAGCCTGGCCATTGGTTCCGACCAGGCGTCGCTGCTCACGCTGGTCAAAGCCTTTGTCCGCGAAGGAGTCGCACGACAGCTGTGTCTGGTACCCTTCACCCAGGTACCTGCCAGTCCTTTGCCTTCCATTCTGTGCAACGTCATTCAAGGGGAAGTCGCAGCAGCCGTTTGTGGCCGCTCCGCTCACTTATGCTGCGGTAGCTGCCATGCCACGCCACGAGCCGGTAGCACCTTTCCAGCGGCCCATGCGCCGTCCTCCTTCTCCCGTCTCGTGGGTTGGCCCTCCTGTTGCCAACCCGTGGCGCATGCATGACAATCGGCCTATATGCTTCGCATTTAGATATCCCGGACACGTCGCAAGGTTCTTCTACTGTGTGCAAATTACCGGCAATGGTCTACAGGCGCCTCATCCCGCGGTCGAGTCCAATGCTCACGACACTCCATCTGACCCACCGCCAACTCGTACTCCGATTGATCTTCCTCGTTTCGACCATCAGCGCTCGCCATCCCCGCGTCGCTGAAAGTGACCGTCGCCGGTCACTTTCACCAATGCGTCGGCGGGCCATATCTAACGACGAGGGAACCTAGACGACGCAGTTCCAGAGGCTAGAAATGCGCCAGCTTCGAAATGCCCAAGTCCTCGTTCCACACCTACCAATATTATTGACGTGTTTGTCGAAGGTGTAGGTACAGTTGCCCTACTCGATACTGGCGCAGCTGTTTCTGTCATGGATGTCAAATTCTGAAGATCACTAGGTAAGGTGACGACACCTTTTTCTGGATTGTCACTTCGGACTGCAAGTGTTCAACCCATCGAACCAACCGCAGCGTGTACAGCTAACGTGAAGATTCAAGACGCTATGTATACTGTAGAGTTTGTAGTACTCAGACTGTGCTCCCACGCAATAATTCTAGGATTGGATTGTGTGTCCTGCCACAACGCTGTAATCGATTGTGCTCGCGCTGAGGTTGAATTCTCTCAACTCAGTGACCTCGCCTTCATAGATGCCTCATTCTCCCGCTAAAATTGGGGTCAAGTAAGACACCAGTATACCGCCGTGCTCGTCAGCACTCGTACCACCCTCATGTGGTGCTATCGCCTCCGGAACGGTCGTCTTCCTCTGCCTTATGCTACTCTTGACCTCGCCGCCGGTTTCAGCACAATGCCCGTTTATAACCCACCTTCATCCCCGCTCACATTGCTTCGTCACGAATGCCTTGGCCACGTCGTCACCGTCGATTCTATGCAGATGGTCTCCAATCCCGTCGAGACGTCCTCTACGGCCGTCCTTGACCTCAGCATCCTCTCTGCTCCTGACCCAACATCTACGGATGTCTTCAACCCATTCATCGACGAGGCTGTGATACCTTCGCAGTGATCCCAGCTTTTTGCCATTCAGCAGCACTTCCGAACTTCTTTCGACTTCGCCCAAGAATGCTTAGGCCTCACATCAACAGTCGAGCACCACATCAACACTGGCTCCCACTCGCCGCTGCGCCAACGTCCGTATCGCGTCCGTAACGCTGCGTAATTGCAGACCAGGTCGACGACATGCTCCGTGGAGGTGTGATTCAACCTTCACAGAGCCCATGGGCTTCTTCCGTGGTACTTGTCACAAAGAAAGACAGTTCTATACGCTTTTGTGTAGATTTTCGGCGCTTAAACATGATCACGCTGAAAGATGCTAACCCACCGCCACGCATTGATGATGCTTTGGACTGCTTACAAGGTGCCGAGTTCTCCTCATTGGACTTGTGGTCAGGCTACTGGCAGGTCCCGATGGCGGAGGTCAATCGCCCAAAAACTGCCTTCGTTACGCCAGATGTCCTATATGAGTTCACCGTCATGCCTTTCGGACTCTGCAACGCTTCTGCTACATTAGAAATGATGATGGAAACGTTTTGCGTGGCCTTAAATGGAAGATGTGTCTATGTTCCCTTGACGACATCGTAGTGTTCGCCCCTGATCTTGCAACACACCTGCGCCACCTTCAGCATGTACTCAGTTCCTTGACCAACGCCGGTCTGCAGCTTAATCTCAAGAAATGTCGCTTTCGGCACGCAAGTGGGCGATCCTAGGCCACGTTGTGTCTAAGGATGGCATTCTTCAAGATCCCGAGAAATTACTGGCCGTCTCTGCGTTTCGTAAGCCCACTATAATAAAAGAACTTCGTAGTTTCATCGGCTTATGCTCTTATTTCCGGCGCTTCGTTTAAAACTTAGCATCTATCCTATCACCCCTCACGCAAGTGCTTCGTGGTGCTAAAACCTCTCATCGTGGTCCCCTGCCTGCGACCATGCGTTCTCCACCTTGCGCCGTCTTCTTACGACGCCACCTATTATTCGCCATTTTGACCCTCAAGCCCCTACTGAAGCTCATACCGACGCAAGTGGTGTAGGCCTTGGTGCTCTGCTTGCACAGCGTTTGCCTGGCCACGCAGAATACGTCGTGGCTTATGCGAGCCGCACGCTCACCAAGGCGGAGGGCAATTGCAGCGTCATGGAAAAGGAGTGCTTGGACATCGTCTGGGCACTTGGCAAGTTTTGCCCTTATTTATGTAGCCGCTCTTTTGACGTAGTGACCGACCACCTTGCGCTGTGTTGGCTTTCAAATCTAAAAGACCTATCTGGACGCTTCTCTCGCCGGGTCCTGCTATTCCAGGAGTATGACATATGGCATCGTTCCGGGTGGAAGCATTCCGATGCTGACGCTCTTTCCCGCTCACCGGTTTTGCCAGAGGTCTCTCGTGAGTCCCCCTGTGAGCACACGTTGTCATCTCTTGACTTCAACACTATTGCTTCCGAACAACACAATGACCCCTGGACTGCATCACTTTTCGACCTTCTCTCAGATACGTCAACAGCTCCGCCTTCTCGTACACTTAGGCGCCAGGTTCCGCATTTTTCCGGAAGCAACACTTCTGTGCCGCCTGTGGCTCGGCGTCGCATTCACGAACGCCTATTCCTTCCGCATTGGAATGGCTGACAGCCCTGCTTGCGAAAACTGTGGCCGCGATGAGACAATCAAGCACCTACTCTGTGACTGTCCCCGCTACAATGTGGCAAGAAAAGTGCTCGCGACTGCGCTTGAAAAACTGGACAATCGCCCCCTCACAGAAGAAAAAGTTTTAGGACACTGGTGTAGACGGACTTCAGCACTCAAGGCCTTAAGGGCTGTGCTGAAGTTTTTAAAGGCTTGTGAATTGTGCGACCGGCTTTGAACGTTGTAGCGCGTAGGGTCGCGGTATTGCGCAAATTTTCTTACTTCAATGTTTTTTTTTGTTTTTTTTTCCTTCTATCATCTTTTATTCCCTTTGCCCCTTTCCCCAGTACAGGGTAGCAAGCCGGTATTCACACTGGCTAACCTCCTTGTCTTTCTTTCTCTTTCGATCTCTCTCTCTCTCTCCGCATTTTTCGATCCGTGATCAGCTCCTGTACCGGTGCAACTATGCCCCTAAGGAACGTACGTGCCTGCTAGTGATCCCGAGAGCCTTGAGAAAAGAGATCTCTTCTTTCCACTCGGACCCCTAGTGTGGCCACGCCGGCATTTTCAAGACGTACGAACGACTTGGGCCCCGCTAGCGGGATATGTACACCTTCGTTCGGAACATCGTCAGTTCTTGCCGTGAATGTCAGCAACGGAAATCTCCGCCACACCTCTCAGCCGGTGAACTCCAACCCCTGCCATGCCGATCTCAACCCTTTGATAACGTTGGTGTCGGTCTATATGGGCCTCTTCCCTTGACTACGTCCGGCAACCGGTGGATTATAGTTGCCGTTGACTACTTGACACGCTATGCAGAGACTGCTACCCTCCCAGCTGCTACTGCGCAGGAAATATCCACTTTCATACTGCACCGTTTTGTACTTCGTCATGGAGGCCCTCGTGAACTCATAAGCGATCGAGGGTGCGCCTTCCTGTCTGAAGTCGAAAATTGCTTGTTGAATGCGCTATTGTTCATCGCACGTGCAGCGTCACCCGCCGTAGTTCCTCAGTGGCTATGATGTTGGGCTGCTGAGCACGAGGTCGCGGGATCGAATCCCGGCCACGGCAACCGCATATCAATGGGGGGCGAAATGCGAAAACACCCGCGTACTTAGATTTAGGTCTACCTTCAAGAACACCAGGTGGAACTGATTTTGTCACGTAAAACCCCATAATTTATTTATTTTTTATTTTAACGTGCACCGTCTATCATTCGCAAACCAATGGTACCACGAAACGCTTTAATGGCAACCTTGGTGACATGCCCGCTATGCACATCGCATCCGACCACTCCGATTTGGACTTAGTTCTTCCATTCGTCACCTACGCCTGCAATACTGCTACGCAAGCCACTAGCGGTTTCTCCCCCTTCTTTGTGGCCGTCATACTTCCCATACAATTTATTCCTTTCTGCCCTACCACCCAAACGCATCAGAATGCCGGCCAATCTTGGATGCCACAAGACAAGTTGAAGAATCTCGTCCGTTGGCCCGTCATTTCACTTCGGAGGATCACAGCCGCCAAAAGTCAGAACACGAAGCCCGCAACTCGTCCCAAACTTTTCTACCGGGAGACCTCGTCTGGCTGTCCGTACCGAACCGCACACAAGGACTTGCTACAAAACTTCTTCCTAAATACGATGGATCACACCGAATTTAGCAGCAAACTTCTCCCGTCAACTACCTCATAGAGCCAATGACACCGCCTTCTGACATGCGTCGTCGCACCCGCGAAGTCGTCCACGTCCAGCGGATGAAGCCGTGTCACGATTGTGTCGTCTCATCTTCAGACTAAGTCGCCAGGATGGCTCCTTTTCCCAATGGCGCAATTGTAATGAAGAAGAACGCCTGGACTTAGGCAGCAGGATTTCCAACAGCATCGTGTGCCGCGGAGGCTCGAGCTTAGACATTGTGCTCGGTGCAACGCTCGACCCGTCATCGGGCTTTCGTTGAATTAACCTCCACACACACACTACACATATATATATATATATATATATATATATATATATTGTTGCGTCCAAGTGCTTAAAAGGGACGTGCGGATCAAAAGGAGAAAAGAAGAGAAGGACGACGACTGTGCAGCGGCCATTCCTGCTGTTCGTAGCCTGCTGTTTCTGCTCTAGCACGCCTAAATAAACCCCTTTTCCCCGTGCTTGTAACAAATTGGTGGACGGTGCTGGGTACACCTCGTAACCACGGAGCCTACGCTGCTACAACTTCGCCGAAGCCGTCGACTTGCCGGACTTCCACCACCCTCACCTGACATGCCTGAATACGCCTGCCAGATTCCCGACGGCTCTGACGCAGTTTCAAGGCCAGCACCTGGCGTTCCGAGTCAATACTATCGGGTGCCACTGACTTTTGGAGGAAAAGCCGGAGAAGATGTCGACGAGTGGCTCACGAACTACCGAAGGGTGAGCCGGTCTAATGGTTGGAACTCGACCGCACAGTTGTCCAATGTTGTGTTTTCCCTTACCGACACAGCGCTCGTCTGGTATGAGAGTCACGAAGATACGCTCACTTCATGGGAGCTTTTCGTCGAGGAACTCAGAGAGTGTTTTGGAGACTCTAGTGCAAAAAAGAAACGCGCTGAACAGACGCTTTCGCAAAGAGCTCAGGTTCCCGGCGAAACATGTACAACTTATATTGAAGAAGTGTTAAAACTGTGTAAGATAGTCAACTCTCAAATGTCTGAAGTTGACAAAGTTGGACATTTGTTGAAAGGCGTAGCCGAAGACGTCTACAATTTTCTGATCGGCAAAGAAAGCTTGGATACCGTGTCTGACGTCATTCGCCACTGCAGGACCTTTGAGACGCTGAAGATGCGACGAATAATACTGAAGTTTGGTCGTCTGGCTAATGTCACAACGGTGGCAAGTGTAGAGCGGTGCTCGTGTGTTGACCTTCCATCAACAATACGGCAGATTGTTTGCGAAGAGTTGCTCCATCGCAAAGAGATTTACCGTCGCACACCCGGCATCACTGGTGCGTACTCACCAGACGAGATGAGCAACACGGCCGTTTCGACCGCTTGGCAACCGACGGCTCACGCAGCGACCATTGAGTATAGGTCTACCCCACAAACGAGAGGGACCATGAGCTATCACGATCATGACTACGACCAACGCCCTCACCGTACGCACGTCTCCCGGCAGCCGATGCCTATATATAGCCATGATGAATGTGACCCACCTGCTGGCTATGCAATCGATAGCAACATGCGTGACTACATGGAGGAACATCGAAATATGCGGCCTCTGCCGGTGTGTTTCCAATGCGGTGTCGCAGGCCACATAGCGAGGTTTTGCAATCGTCGGCCAACAACGTGGAATGATCGATCCAGGTTTTCAACCAGGACCACACTTCCTGTGAGGGCAACTCAACGGCCGTACACCACCTCTTGGTCAGCTGGCGCTCCTCCCGCCAACGATTACTGGCCGAGAAGCTTTCGTAGCCGCTCGCCGGCATCTGACAGGAGCTTGAAGCCAGCACCTTCCTCTCGTGCACCTCGTTTACGTCAATCTCCATCGCCAGTGCGCCGCTCCACCTCGTCTTCGCAACCGGAAAACTAGCTAGCGCGGCCGATGGGCGTGAGGTCGCTCGACACGTGCTATCGAGAGAAATGCCCCCTGCAGTTGCTATGATTAAGAACAAAGTGCATGTACTTGTTGATGGTGTTTCTGTAATGTCTTTAGTGGATACCGGAGCAACTGTATCCGGAATGAGTCTCAGTTTTAAAGGTCGGTTGGGGCGCAAAGTTGTATTTCGGTGGGACCAGGCTGCAACGTTTTGTGGAGTGAGCGGCGGGTCGTTGCGTCCTGTTTGTGTGTGCACTGCTGAAGTATCCTTGGCTGGTGGAGTTTTCGCGACGGAATTTGTAATTATTCCCCGATCGACGCACGAAGTGATTTTGGGCATCGACTTTTTACGACAGTGTGGTGCGACCGTCGATTATTGCACGGGGGAAGTTTTCGTCGATGGCCATGTTTCGTCCGGGCTCTTAGAGGAGACTTGCTGTCAAAGTGAACTTTGTGTATCCGCAGATACTGTTGTGCCTGCGTTTACCTCTGTGTGCATGCTGGTTGTTTGTCGCGGTGATGTTCCAGACAGTTTCGATGCCTCCGTAGAGCCAATGCATCTAAATTGTGTGAAGAAGAACGTTTTTGTCCCTCATTGTGTAGTATCCATCGGCAACGGGCGTGCTGGCTTGTGGACGACGAACTGCTCGGCAGAACCCGTCTCGCTTCCAAACGGCTTGAAACTTGCCTACTTTACTAAATACACGTCTTCGTCCATAGCCGTACTAACAGACCCACCGTGTGAACCTGCTGACCATCGCCACGTCTCGGACAAAAAGCTTCTATGATAAACAAGTCGCTCAGCACAAGGGAGCGCCATACCTTGGTGGATACGCTTTCTAAGCATCTGTCAGTGTTTGACTTTGCGCAGCCGGACAAAGCGTTCTCGATTCGCGAGTCTCGAACACGCCATACTATCGATACGGGATCTGCGCGCCCGATCAGGCAAAAGCCTTATCGCGTCTCGGCTAACGAGGCAAGATAATCGGGGAACAAGTGAGTGACATGATGAAAAATGGGATCATACAAGAGTCCTCGAGTCCTTGGGCAGCTCCGGTCATACTCGTCAGAAAGAAAGACGGTAACTGGAGATTTTGCGTCGATTATCGAAGATTAAACACCGTGACTAAGAAGGATGTCTATCCGCTGCCCCGGATTGATGATGCAATTGATTGCCTTCATTCGGCCTCTTATTTTTCTTCTGTGGACCTACGCTCAGGATATTGGCAAATCCCGATGCACCCTGCAGACAAGGAGAAAACAACCTTCATAACTCCGGATCGATTATTCGAATTCAATGTGATGCCATTTGGGTTGTGCAACGCTCCAGCAACCTTTGAAAGGTTCATGGACACCATTCTGCGTGGGTTAAAGTGGAACATCTGTATGTGCTATCTTGACGACGTTGTTATATTCGGGCGCACATTCAATGAGCACAATACCCGCCTGGATATTGCCCTTGACCTCATCAAGAACGCTGGTCTGGTTCTGAACTCCAAGAAATGCAACTTTGGTGACCGTCAAACCCTTGTGCTGGGTGATCTTGTTGACAACGACGGTATCCGGCCTGATCCCCTCAAGACGGCAGTGGTTGAGGCATTCAGTACACCGCTGTCAGTGAAGCAACTTCGTAGTTTTCTGGGACTTTGCTCTTACTTTCGCCGATTTATTCCTGGTTTAGCTGACGTCGCCTATCCTTTGACAAATCTGCTACATAAAGATGCACGGTTTGAGTGGACACCCGAGTGCGATTCTGCATTTCGTCAGCTGAAGTTCCTACTGACCTCCCAACCTATCCTTCGCCACTTCAACCCAACTGCGCCGACAGAAATCCACACAGATGCTAGTGGCGTTGGTCTGGGTGCCGTCTTGGTCCAACGCTATGACGACCGTCAGCACGTGATTGCTTATGCAAGCCGCTCATTAACCAAACCTGAACGCAATTACACAGTGACAGAGCAAGAATACCTCGCTGTAATCTTTGCTGTTCAGCGATTTCGCTCTTACTTGTACGGACGCCCATTCCTAGTCGTCACAAACCACCATTCCCTGTGCTGGCTCGTGAACCTTCGCGACCCTTGTGGTCGCCTTGCGCGTTGGGCTTTGAGGTTGCAGGAATATAACTTCACTGTGTCCTACAAGAGTGGCCGAAAACATGCTGACGCAGACTGCCTTTCCCGTATGCCGCTTACCACGACGGACTGCGACGCAGACGATTTTGATCATATCGTTGCCTCTGTGACACCCGTTTTTCCTGATATCGATGCCTTCAAAGCAAAGCAACGGACAGACACCAAATTGGAGCCACTCTTCACTTCAGCCGGTTCTACTGCAACAAGCAGCTACTGTGTACGTGACGGGCTCCTGTACAAAAGGAACTACTCAAGCACGGGGGCAGGCTTCCTTCTAGTGGTGCCGGAGCGTCTCCGGCCAGCAATCCTTCGGGCTATACACGATGACCCTACCTCCGGTCACCTAGGCACTGCGCGCACCCTTTATCGCATTCAAGAACGTTTTTACTGGCCCCGGATGCGACATTCGGTTGAGTTGTATGTCGCCAGCTGCATACAGTGCCAACGTCGGAAACGTCCAACCACTGCCCCATCTGGTCTCCTTCAACCTGTGCCGCCTCCAAGCTTGCCCGTTCAGCAAGTTGGAATTGACCTGTTAGGACCTTTTCCTCAGTCATCCAAGGGGAACCGCTGGATAATTGTCTGCGCCGACTATTTAACGCGCTTCTGCGAGACGGCAGCTATAACATCAGCCACTGCCACAGAAGTATCGCTCTTCTTCACGTTCTTGTTCTGTGACAGCAGCCTTGTGTATTATAAGTGACCATGGACGTCAATTCACAGCGGATATCTTGGAAGATCTACGGTTATGCGACTCGCACCTCAGGCACTCGACGCCGTATCATCCGCAAACGAACGGCCTCACTGAGCGCACTATCGAACGATCACGAATATGCTTTCCATGTATGTTGCGTCCGATTATACGAATTGGCATGAAGTTCTACCGTTTATTACGCTTAAACACCGCCAAACATGAGACAGCCGGTTACAGCGCCTTCTTCCTTCTATATGCTCGCCCGCCCCGGTATACGCTCGACACTGTCCTCCCTTTTTACCACCACGACAATCCTGCGGTCGCCGATACGCTATGCCACGCTGAATAGTCTCGGTGACTTGCGCGTCTGTGGACTTTGGCATCGCAAGGAGACTCCAAAGCACGCTACGACGCACGACATCGGCCTGTTACATATCACGCTGGTGATCTCGTTTGGCTTTGGACTCCCACAAGAAGCGCGGCTTGTGCCAAAAGCTGCTGGCAAACTACGATGGACCGTATGTTGTCATCGACAAGATCAGCGAAGTGAACTACACTCTCGCGCGCCTCACGAACACTGGTCGACGCTCTGCTAGGACACAAGTCGCGCTTGTCGCCAGGTTGAAATCATGCACGCCACGACAAGCCAGATTGACTCGCCCAGTGGCCTTTGTCTGCGAGGAGGGTATGTTGGGTCCAAGCGCGTAAAAAGGGACGTGCGGAACAAAAGGAGGAGAGCAAGAGAAAAACGACGACTGTGCAGCGGCCATTCCTGCTGTGCGAAGCTGCTGTTCTGCTCTCGCCACCCCTTATTAAACCCCTTTTCCCATGCTTGTAACAGTATATATATATATATATATATATATATATATATATATATATATATATATACTAATACTAATGTACTAATACACACTAATATATATATATATATATATATTAGTGTGGCGGGTCTTTTGCCTCTTCAGCATACAGAGCGTTTGACAAATTCACTGGCCCTGAGGAAACTGATGCCCTGCAGCAATCCTGCTACCATGAAACTTATGGACACTACATGAATTTGTCTTTTAATTATGTCTGTTGCTTCAGAAGTTCTTGTAGCTCTAATTATTGCGCTTATTTTTCGAAACATATTACTAAACCACATTTTTTAATGCAAGAAGGTAATTAGCTTCTTTGAAGATGCCAAATTGTTGCAAATCGTTGCATAATGACGCAAGACAAGAAACATCTTTAATTAAATAATACGCGCAGGTTCGTGCGCCATCCAAGAGGACAATGGCGTATTAGTGAGAACAACAAAGACGAAGAGTAATGGCACGTGCATTCGCCGCACGCACTCGTATCATATGTGACCGTTGTAGGTGAACAATCTAAGTACGGGAAGCGCCGCTCGAGGAAAAAGCAAAGAAGGCTTCTGATCGCCTGCTTGTAACGCTGCAGTTATCTAATTTATTTACTTGCCGGGCACAAGTTAGCCCACGATGAAGAGTTATCGTATAATTCCTTGAATCATTCCTTGCAATATTATGACGCAATACAATGTTAAAAATCGCTAATCTGCAAATCTCACAAGGACGCTCGAAAGCCAGAAAGACCAGGAAATAAAGCCGGAAAGAGTAGGTATTAAAACGTGACCTAGCACACGCATTTGCAAGGACACCTACACAAGATATCATCGATGATTGAACTTCAGACACAACACACAGGAGGAACAGTACAGCAAATACAGCCAAGCGAAACACTGTGCTATGGCCCACCTACTTTCTTCAGCAACTTTGGTGTTGCCGATTTATCCTATTTCAGGAACTTGTCTGTATAAACTTGTTTGAAGCAAGTGCCCCTCTGGCGTCATTTCACCTTACACTTCCAACGAAAGGTGACAGACAAGCGAATATTTTCTCGAACAGAATGCGTAAAGTTTAACGTGACATTCCAGAAATCCTAAAACGAGTGAAATTTTATAAACCTTACGAAAGTTCGCCAGAGTTGGCCAGTATGATAACGGCTCATTTACGCACAATATTTAGGCAGTCTGTGGGAAAGGCCAGGCGCTCGAGACATGTTTTGTCGCATTGTGCAGTGTACACGATATTTCACCTAACTTGCGCCAAGGTTTAGGAAATGCTAGGTGTGGTTTAGGGGAATGGAACAAACTCAGTATTGGTGAGTGTCGTTTTGAGCAACTCAAATTATTTGATGTTGAGAAAAATCATTATTTTCCACAAATTATTTTAGGAAATCTAAATTGATTCATGCAAACCTTTAATAAAAATTACACACTAAGTGCATATCACCCAATACCTATACGAGCTCATAAAGTTGGGAGCTACATCAAAGGACGACTTCATTTTGAAAATCGTATCTGCCTCTTAATCCAACGACTGAAATCACCTTCCCACATCACTATATAGTCACCATAAATATCACGACACATTCATAGTCACGATTTTTAATATTGAAAATATTTTTTGTAACATGTATTTATCTTTTTTCAATAGCCAAACAGTGTGCATGTAGTTATCGAGCTTGCCTATGTTTCTCATTTTACGATTGCGCTCCTTTCTAGAATAATTCTTACAGACTTGTAGCGACATTTTGTGTTACTCTTTCTTCTCCTTCACTTCCCGCCCTATAATTTTCACCAAGATAGCAAGAAAACACTTAGCAGAGGCTTGGGTAGACTGGGAAAGCGTGTCGGAGCCTGTGGCGATGGAGGAGCTCGGTTCGCAGTCAGAAACGCAGACTGGAAGGCACGCAAAACTAACTTGATACGGGCGTGGGAAGTGCCTCTGAGGAGTGGCATGATGCATGACTCTATACTGGTGTATAAAACATGGCGAGGCACTGACGGGATCCCTTTGTCGGCCACAGTTACGACGCACAAGCTTAACCTCGAAAACAGGAGTGCAGCGTTGTTTGGACACGGCAAATAAGTAACTGAAGCGCTTAACAGACGACAACAAGGAAGGGATGCACATAAACACGCCTCTTCCTTGTTCCTGCGTGTTCAGCAGGATTTCGTTGTACCAACAGAGCAGGGTTGTTAGAAATCGCAGGGCGAGGCCTTCATCCTGCACTGGACATAAAATTAAGCTGATCGTGATGACGATGATCAACAGGTGAAAAGGGTAACTTACTGTTTGCGAGCGACATAACCGGGACAGGGGACGCTGTTAAGCGGAAAACTTGCTTGAGACTCAGGTTGCATATTTGTGCAAACGTATTTATTATGAAATTCTCGTCACTTGTTGATTATTGTCATCAGTGGTGGACTATTAGCAGTAGCTCAGAAAGGATACCAACGCGAAGTACTGGACACCCGCTGTTTACTTCCAACCGAGTTTACTTCAGGCAACCTACGGTGAAGAAAACTCCAGATATATGCCGCATACGAACAAAAAAAACAAAGACAGCAGCTGTACGAGAGCCGCTTTTTATGTCGTTGTTTAGACAGCCATATATGAAACCGTCTGCTCGTTGCCTTAAAGGCGCACCTGTGAACGAAGACACATTGGGCATAAAATATAGGAAGCCTAGAAATAACCCCGGTCCTCTGTTTCTCATTCATGTTGTTTTTTGCGCCAATGTAAACCTTAGGTCATCAACCGACTATACCAGCAGCACGTTATAGTCACCGCGCTTGCAGCTTGCTAAATGCCACCACAGTTTGCTGGAGGCTGGCTTGTGAGAGAATGGCAGAGACGGCAAGCAGTTGGGAAAGGGCCGCGTAACAGCCGAAGCTATTCTTTAGTGTGCGCTTCCTAATCCAGTATAACCTTTCTAGGGCTCACTTTCACTGCCTGCTTTAGAATGTAGCCAACAGGACGATATATTACCGCAGTATCTAGCGACGATAACCAACATAGTTTATTGAGTGGGCTCCTATAGGGGATAGCGTGGAGAATATATTTACAATGGCTATCGTATATGGCGAGGCGACACACTGCTTTTCTTGCTCTTCGCCTTCTCTGGCAGTGCCATTTCGTATTTACACGACTTACCACAATAAAATATTTTTATCTGTGTATACGGTAAATAAATAAATATAGTATCAATAGATAAATAATAATGAAAGGCTTCACGGCAGCGGTGCCTAAATTTTTATTATAGCAATGAAAACTTATCTTTTTTAAGGAGTGGGGAGTCGGGAAGGCTGTAACGCATCTGTGTATGTATGTCCGCTACACGGGCTTGATTTTAGTAGACTAGGTACATTTTGCCCAAATATGTGAACGAAGGACCGATTTGCAACATAGTGATTCAGGACCTTAACCGACAAAGTGTATACAACATATAGGCTTAGGTAACAATAAGCAGAAGAATATGGTAACGTTCAAACGCCTGACACGGAACAGGCTAAAGAGAATAAGAACATGCGATTGGTCGTCATCCTGTAGTAGTGTCTCATGAGTACATATATATAGACTGAGTAATCTAGCGCACGCCGGCACTATTATAAGACGTTTGTTCAAAAGAATATAAGCGGGTACGAGAGCATATCGCACGTACATATTCTCAAATCATGGCTGGCAGCTAAGCGTCTTTAGTTATTCTTCGCTTATTCTAGCTCGAAGCTTAGCGTCCTTCGAGAGAACATTAATTGCTAGTCATATCTCTCTCTTTGTCCTTGTCATTTATTTGTGCTGTTAATATGTTACAATAAGTTACCAAGAAGTCCAATCCAGCTGATATTCTTGTTCAGATAAAGAGGAATAAATACAACTTGGCAGGCTATGTAAGACGTAAGGTAGATGAGCGGTGATCTATTAGAGTTCAGAAGTGCGTGCTAAGCGCAGTCACTTGCGTGATGGATGGTGTGTGGAAAGTAGGAAATTACCAGGCATAGGGTGGCGTCAACTGACGTAGGACAGAGGTAATTGGAGATTTCTGGGAGTGGCCATCGTCCGGCAGTGGATGTAAATTTGTTGATTAAGTGCGTGAAAAAAATGACGGCAAAACTCATCTCACGATGACTGTCAATGGTACTGCAATTAGCGTTCGCGCAGTGTGGCGACACACGGTTTTTCCTGAAGTCACGTTTATTTACCATCTGTAGTCGTAATTCTGAGACTTCAGTGCATCGGCGACATGCGACATACTCCGGTATTGCAGCACTTCGCTAGACCACTCACTTGCCAAGGTCACCCATGAGCATGGTGGCATCGACGAAGACTCTATGACGCGGACGCAGTGACGGCGATGGCATCAATACGGCGGCCTGATTATAGTGGAATGACGACAACATGATTAAGATAGAAGGAGATGAAAAAGGAATGACGCCGATGGATGGCCGAGAGTGGTATGACGTCGATGCATGACGACGGTGGGAAGACGTTACTCAAGTGACGACGATGGTTTAAGGACAGTGCAATGAGGACCGCGTTACGATAATGGTACGATATATCGACTGCGTGTGACGTTGACGGCGTGACGAGAATGAGATTTCAAAGTAAGATTGACGACGATGGAACCATCGCGATGGCATCACGATGACGGTATGGCAACGAATGCATGATGACGATAACATGACAACCGTATCAGGACAATGGAATGACAACAAGTGTATGACGACCACGGCGAGAAGGCGAAGGCATGTCGAGAGTTGGATGACGCAGTTGGAATGACGACGATGACACGACCGCAACGGCATGACGAGAACAATATGACAACGCATGCGTCATCGCGACTGTCTGTCGACGACGTAATGAAGACGACGGCACGACAGCGATGGTGGTGAAACTTTATTTCCGAAAAGGGCCCTGAAGGACATCCGACTGTTCCTGAAGGTGTAGAGGGCACTTGCCACGTCGGAATGGGGAGCCCTAGGCTCTCCGCCGCTTCGCGGGCCTTCTGGACAGCCCAGAGTTGGTCTTGTAGCTCCCTGCTCCTAAGAGCGTCGTCTCACTTGTTCTTGTCGTCCAGATAGGAGACCTGCGTCACGCAGCCCCCCAGCATGTGTCCCAAGTTCACATGTCCACCACACACTGTGCACAAGTGAATGATCCGTACACACACACACACACACACACACACACATGCATCATAGGTTCAAAACAGCTCAAGTAGTCAAAGATTGCTAGTCGCAATAAAAGAAGGAAATTGGGCTATTTGACTTGTTAATGAAGAGCAGCACAGGCTGGAGAGCAAGGACACCATGAAGTAGTGGTTCTCTGCGTGCTGTCCACTTACTGCGACAAGGAACACCCAAAAGTGTACCGTGTGTCCCAGCTAACGTTAGCCAAGCTGTTAAAACAAATAAATATTTTAAAAAACATGCTGCTAGACACGATTTTAAGACTTACGGCGTTCTGTCTTAGACCTCTGGCAACCGAACACACTAGTTTTTAAATCTTATCTAACACCGTGTTTTTTAAATGTTATTTTTTCTTTCGGCAGCTTGGCTAACGTTAGCTGGGACATCCTATACACACAGGTAACACTGGATGTCGAACACAAAAGTGCTCTATACTGAATAAGTGTCTATCTCGGAATCTATACATTATGGAGATTCACATATCGCATTCCAATCTGGACATAAGTTATATTTCGTTAAAGAAATTTTCATCTTTCTTCTTTTATTTCTCACGGTGTATGAAGTTTTTGTCATTTGGCAGCTTATACGTGCCAAATCCTGACTGGGAGCTCACCACTGTCGCTGAAAAGAAAAGTGTACAATAATTGCATTCTACCGGTGCTAACATATGGGGCAGAAACTTGGAGGTTAACAAAAAAGCTCGAGGACAAGTTAAGGACCGCACAAAGAGCGATGGAACGAAAAATGTTTGGCCTGACGTTGAAACACAGGAAGAGAGTGGTGTGGATCAGAGAGCAAACAAGGATAACCTATATTCTAGTTGACATTAGGCAGAAAAAAATTGAGCTGGGCAGGCCATGTAATGCGTAGGATGAATAACCGGTGCACCATTAGAGTTACAGAATGGATACCAGGAGAAGGGAAGTGCAGTCGAGGACGGCAGAAAACCAGGTGGGCTGATGAAGTTAGGAAATTTGCAGGCGCAAGTTGGAATCAGCTAGCGCAAGACAGGGGTAATTGAAGATCACAGGGAGAGGTCTTCGTCCTGCAGTGGACATAGAGATAGGCTGATGATGATGATGATGACATGACTCCTGATTACTGTTCCTACTGTGTGAGCGTTGCTTGGAAAGAGCCTCGGCCATCTGTGGCATCTTTTTTTCTAGAACCTATGCCGCAAAGTAAATGACATGTGCGCTTTCATTCCTGCCCAGGTTCCCTGATGCACATCCTGGTGATGGATCGTCCGAACCGGCATCTGGCCGATCTGCTGCTAAGCGCCCAAGTGCTGGCCGACAAGTGTCGCGACGGAGAGGACGTCGTCAACGTTTGGGTGAGCGTGTTGGCGTGTCACGATAGCTGGAGCTGGCAATGAATATTAATACGAATAAGTGTCTATCTCGGAAATCTAATACATTATGGAGATTCACATATGCGGCATTCTAATCTGGACATTAAAGTTATTATTTCGTTAAATTATGGTCTCACATTGTGTTGGGTTTGGTGCACGCGGAAAACTATCATCATCAGCATTGGCTCGAGCGTCGTCGTCTTCGTCCACAGCTGCTACGTTGCCGCTCATCATTCGAACGTAGAATTTCACTTTTCTGTCGTAGTAATCGGGAGGCCGCGCTTACGGGGCTATGAGCCATTCATTGTCTTATGTAACGGACAGATTCACTTTGCACCAATTTAATTTCGAATAATCGCAATCGGCATGGCGGGCGAATGCTGCTAACCACGCCGCCGGGAAAACTCGAGACTTCGAACGCAAGCGACAACAGCGACGAGCAAAGAATCCTACAACGCAACGGCAGGAAAAGTTGAACGAAGGGAAAGAAAGAAACGAAAGTAAAAGGAAAGAGAATGACAAGTATTACGAAAGGCACGAAAGTAGTATGAAAGGGAAGGAAAAGTAGTAGGTCAAATACACATACGACAAGATTCGCTTACCGCAATTTTCTCGACAGAAAAAGGGCTGGTGATTTTTTTAGATGCGAGAGAACATTATGATCGAGGCAGTGTCCGTTCTGCGGCGTCCTCACCCATACTGCGCATGCGCAACTCTCCCTCCTTCTCCTCTCCTACGCAGGTGCGCACTCTCCTCCTCCCCTCTCCCCCTCTCCGCCACAGGTGCGGCGCTGCAAATCGTTGCGTATCACTGTCTCTCTCACTCTCTCTCTAAGGGTACGCCGGTAGGCGGCGCAAGTGTCGCGGCGCAGTATAAAGCGCGCGTTCGCTGTGCTTCCGTCATTCTCTCTCTGTGCAACGATGTGCGAAACGCCATGAACAACGTCAACGTCGGCGCTAGTCGCAGCGGCAACGCCACCGCCGCGGAGCAGAGGAAGGCTCGGGAAGCCGAACGTAAACATCAGCGTCGACAAGCGGTCCCCGAACTTCGGGCCAGGGAAGCCGAACGTAAACGTCAACGTCGGCAGGAAACTTCTACGGAAGCAACACGGGCTCGGCACGCCGAAGTGGAACGTCAGCGTTATCAAGCCGACTCCGAACTCCAGGCTCGGAAAGTCTAAGCGCAACGGCAGCGTCGAGCGGCAGCTCCCGATCCCGAAGCGACGAGACAACGCGAGTCTGCGGCCAGAGCAGCAACACGTTCGAGGTCATTACAACGCCCGGGCTTCGACGGTGCTCACGCGCGGTTCAAGCGCGACTCCCTCGATCGGAGCTTCGGGCACAGCTGCAACGTGTGCGACCGGCTTTGGTTCGACAACAACCTCAGCAAGGTCGGGAGCGTCCAGAACGAACGTCAGCGTCTACCATGGACCTCTTGCGTTTTCATCAGGTAACCAACATCAGGGGAACGTGCATAGACCTCGTGTTCGCAAATTTCAAACTCGACCCTCTGCAGCAAGACCCATTGACGCTACACTTCACCGACCACAAAGCCATCGTCTTCAAGATACTGCGCACACCGACACTAGGAATCACGTACGATCTCTAAATAAAGACGCAACAACCCCGTACAAACGTCTCCTCTCTTCTCAATACATTCTCTCACTCCGCCCAACTTTCATTGGGTGGTGTTGCCAAGTGAAACGAAACGTAAACTCGATGCGCACCCCCCGCGATGCCTTCGCATCCCACCATGGTTGCCCGTAGGGTGAGATGATGTGATTTTTTTTTTTACTGAAAACTTCTCGATGTTAGTCTGTGAATTCTCTGCCCTCTCTACCTCACTGATTGAAATAAGCCGTTTAGCATTTTATGATTGTCTGTGAATAAACAAGCAACCGGCAAGATAGCGCAAGCTGTAATAAGCCATCCAGCTCCGACAATCTTCAGAGATATTGTGGATTCCTCCCGGTTAAGATATACGGAACACGTGGAAAGAAAAATAAACATTTGCCTTACGATAGACAAGATGCGGCTTTTACGTTTATTCTTAACCTCACAAAGCTTGATCTATTACTTTTGATACTTTGAGTTTATACATCAGAAGGCTCACTTATAGTAGCGTTTTTTGACAGGCTGGAGGGAAGTTGCAGTTGTGGATCTGTGAAAAAAACAACAACCTAGGTTGTTAGTTGCTGTATAAGTAATTTATAATTGAAAATTTATTTCATTATAGTGCTTTGTGTGTGCGTCTGTGCGTGCTTAAGTCCGAATGTAGCCTTCATGGCCTGTATTAAAGAACATCAAATTGTTGAAGTTTGCTTGATGTGTAATGGTGTTTGAGCGTTGTGGGATTAAGTACAACCGCCGCAAATCACTGGTGGGGCTGCTGGCGTTCGCCGTAACACAGTTGTCATTTTTTGCATATTACCTGTTTGTCTGTTATTCATAAAATTATTAAATATTTTCTCTTCCGGTAGACCACATCGTGAAGAGAAAAGGAACCGAGGTGTTAAGTTGGTGAGAGGAAAATGCGGATGCGATGAAAAGTAATAATAGGGTCCTAAACTAATTAAAGCAGTGCAGGTTTTTTAAATAAATTAATCGCTGCTGAGGCACAGCCTCTGCGCATGAAGGGACAAAGTCGTTCGTTACCAAATAACAATCCATCCATTAAAGCAAGCACATCATAATCTACAAACTCTACAAACTAATCAAACACGCAAAAATAAAGTCTACAAGAAAAAAATGTCAACGTCAGAAGGTTCCTACAGCTTCATGGTCTGCACTGGAGCTGCAAGATGGACTAGAGGTGGCTACCGTTGCGGCGCTCGGAGTGGAGTAGTGGTGCCGCAGTCGGGCACCGCCGAAGGAAAATTCTGGTTACCCCCAGGCGACCACCAGAGATCCAGTGGTGCAGGAGGAAGTCCGGTGTTGACGTCGGGAACATGGGCAGGTAGCCTTGACACGGTGGAGGTCGCCACGCTGGGCACGCAAGTCCAATGGCTTCACCTCTGCTCCCGGTGCAATAGCTTCCTTTCTCCGACGTCCCTCGGTGCCTTTCTGCGAGCGCCTCTGGAAGGCGCATTGGTCTAGTAGGAGGCACGAAGCATGAGCCCGACTCTCAAGGACTTCATTCCGGCTACGGGAGCATTGTCGAACACTTCCTCCCCGCTCGCTTCCCCTTCTCCGCCTCCCCAGGATTATTTTTCTTTTTTTTCTCATTCTGCACTGCCACTCATTGGCTGAGCGCTTCAAGTGTTGATTTCACGCCTCGTGCTACCATCGTTCTCGTCGTCTTCCAATTATTTCTTCGGTGCACTCGTGCAACCACGGCAGCGTCTCGACGTCATCTTGGCAAGACTGGCCCATTCCGCTCACAGCATTCGCGCACTTCGCACACAACAGCCGCCTATCCGAAAAAGTTTAACATGAAGGTGGGATCGAAAGGGTGGCCGCGTTTTCAAATTCATCCTTTCACCAGGCTGCTAATTCAACCAATTTCTTTCCACAACGCTGACAAGCCGCAATACTTGTGGACAATTCCTGGCCTTTCATTGTTCCGTTTGTTGCTTGCAGTTGTTTAGCGCTTTTTTATAGCATAGTGGAATGAGGTCAAGCGCGTTGATGCTGTGAGGTTTACTACGATTAGTAAAAGTAATGCAGCATCGGGTGCGCTTGATTCGATTTCTGTTTTAAAAAAAAAGGAGATGTCAAATTTTTTGGTGCAGTTTCTGAATCACGGCTACCATCCGTTTTGTCACTCTAATTTTCTATGCACCGGTGTTTTCTTTCTCTCGATACTTTCCTTTCATTCCGTTATTTTCTTGTACCAATGCTTCTCTCTTGTAATGTATTTTTGGTTCGTGTAAGTGTTGTTTTATTTTACTACATGCTGGCACTTCTGATCTTGTCCAATAATTTTTTTGTGTGTGTTTGATCTTTATTTTCTTGAAATGAGGTCTCCTTTTTCCTGAGTAGCATGGTCGGATTGGTTTAGCCGTCTACGTTTACTGCACTGCGATAATCACTTTGCAAGGAGTTCCAGACTATGTCGTGCCAGCTGCAGAGTAGAATCCATGACGCGGGCTTTTTTTTTTTTTTGATGATTCGACGTCCCAGGGAAACAAAATAACGAGTCAGCTCTGACTGAGCCGCACCTATGCGTTGTTAAGAAACTATCTTAAAACAACGTCTTCGTCAACTTTGTCTGCGGTTATGTTGGTAACATGACCAAATTTAAATATAACACCCTATCAGGTTGCGATTCGTTCATGCAACCTTGCTGCAGCATCCTACCTGATTCCCATACATATTTTTTGGGTGAGGATAGTAGAAGTGATGGTACAAACTTTATATGATTGTTCATGTCAAAACGGCGGTTTCAATGTCTGCAGTTGCCTGCAGATTCCTTGATAACGCCTGGGTAACAAATTTTCACTGAGAGCGTGTAGGCATTGCCGTTCACGGGGTATCTGATTAACGGATACTATGGATGTTACATCTTCAGATACGTAGTTTAGAAAAAGCACGCAAAACTATTTATGCGTCAAAAGAAAAACTATCTTCCACTTGAGAGTTGCTCCAAGGTGCAAAAGAAACCCGTACAGGTTTCTTTGAATGAAAGGCTTGCCTTTGAAGGAAATCCGTCTTGGCGAGGGGATCGCTCCCCGGGCCAGTGCCTTTCCAGGGTGGTGGCTTCACCATGAGGACTAACCAGAAGACTGATGGTAAAGCCAGCCCCAATGTTATTTGAACGTCCCACTATTTTAACCGTAGCTGCTTGCATAAAATGGCGTCAGCAGGAAGATAAAATTTGTGAATACATTATCATCTCAAACGAGTATGTTCACGCAACACGAAAAGGTTTACGATGAGTTATGGTTAAACAGAGCACCACGAACTGTCGCTACCGAAGCTGCGGCTATCTTTCATGTCTCGGGTATTCAGTAAATCGTAATTAATATAAAGAAAAACCATAATTTTGTGTTTGTTTCCGGGAATATTTGTACGTCGAGACGTCTATCCCCAATTGGTCACTGACTCAACATCTCGCTTAAATATACTTAGCCTGTGCCACGCTACTTTGGATATGAAACGATACCGTAATCTGTTATACGTGTTTATACGTGTTAGTTATAGCGTGTTTCTGCGAAGCTTCATAACGAGAAGCACAGCTTATATTGTGTAGTGTTCGCGAAGGAGCAAGTGGTGCTTTCAAAGCGAACGGAGTCGCACGACTTGTTCACGTTGTTCCGGAAGTCACCACACGGTGGCGATGCGAGCCCGCGGTTCTCCCAACCGATTACCTCGCCCTTTACTCTCTCCCCTGTCTATTTCTGTTGCAGCTCAAGCTCCGACCCAGCGGAAAAC